>NC_089589.1:133530839-133830839 GCF_019320115.1 Miscanthus floridulus
CAATATCCTACCAATTAGTTGGCCGTCCCGCACCCATTTAGGGCGAGTGGTACGTAAGGCTTCCCGGTGAATCTAAGTACGAGTAAGTCCCTTAGGGTTGACCAAGCAGAATGTCTCCATCAGGTTTTCCATTTACCGTGCCACCACAGCACCTCCATCCCGGGCTCCTCCCATCACAGGTTCACCACCCAGGACCACCTCATATACCATTTACCCACCACAGGTATCCCATTCCAGGGGTGGCCCAGGTAGCACCCCACGGCAAGACTTGCCCCAGGCTCGTCGTATACTCCAACTTGGTCGACACAACCCTCACCCTCCACGCACCCAAGTCACACATGCAGCACTCTCCCCTGGTCCAGATAACACCAGTTTCCACCACGCATCAATGTATGCAAGCGTAGTAGAAGTAATAAGCAATGAAATATAATAGCAAGCGTGTGACTAGCCTAACAGTAGGGTGAGCAGGGATAAGGTTGCATCAAGGTAAAGGCCATCAAGAAACATACTACCATGCAAGTCCTACCATAGTGTGATCACGACAATAAAGTAAAGCACTAGCATTTCTATTTTAGCATGCGTAATAGGTGCTACGAGATTGGGTGGGATGTGGCACCTTCAGTGTAGTCGTCTCTGTACTCCTCCCGTACTCCGCACGATCCTTGTCCGTCCGGTTCTCCTCTGAGTCTGCAAACGATCGCGTTATAGTCGTGTTAGCGATGTCTATAGAATAGCACAAAGAAGCAATGAAAATTCAAAAAGAGCCAAATGCACTCAAACATGGGTTCATTGCGTAGAGCACGATTTAGATGAATTTTTGGTCCTAGTTTCGTATTTTCCTGAGGTCATTGAATTAGTTATGATTTCTGAAGTTTAAATCATTTCTGAAATGGAAAAAGGCTGAATTAATCCTGGGCTGACATGTGTCACGCTGTGACTGGTCCACATGGCATGATGATGTCAGCATGACATCATTGTCTCGGTTCCGAGCTGACAGGTGGGTCCAGCTGACGTCAGCGTCTAACGTGTGGGTCCAGAGTGTCCGTGTCACTGACATGTGGGGCTAGGTTAACGGTCAACGTTGACCGATCAATGGTCAATACGGGCCGGGTTCAAACTGGGCCTGGACAGGGCTGGATTTGGGCCGGTCTGGGCCGGGCTGACCCAGACACGTGGCGTGTTGTGGCGCTGCCACATGGCGCCGTTGGCTTTTACTGGGCTTCGTTTCCTGGCTGTTGGTGTGAGCGCGGCTCACGGCGGACCCAAGTTCACGGTCCATGACCCAAAGCAGGGTCCATGGTGACCGAGTCCATTGCCATTTCCCTCGGCTCGGCTCATGTGCACCGGGTGCAGGGCTACGCTGCTCTCGCAACTCGCCTCCTTCTCCTCTGTTTTTCTTCGACGGCCGCTCCCGCCGGCGACGTGCTCACCCGAACTCCCGCACGGCTCAGGCATCCAATTGAGGTGGGGAAAAGCCCCCCGCGCCATGGTGACTGCAACGGTGGGGTCAGGGCGACGGATGGTGCTTCCTAAGTCACTGGTCACGACGACGGCAGCTCGAACACAACCGGCGTGCGGGAATGGTGTGGGTGCAGCGACATTGGCCGATTCTGTGGCGCACGTGGGTGTCACAATGCTCCAGCGGGCATGTGGGGCAGGTCGAGGGGTGCTCCAGGGCCTCCGGTGGCTTTGGCCACGGCGGTGGTCTTCCGATCATGTCGGCGGCGTTGGTGTGGGGGCTATGGCCTCGGAGGGGCGTCACGGTGGGGAGTGTAGGCTCCTTTGGATCCATGTGGACGCGGTGAGGGCGTCCAGAGCTCAGGGCAGGACTTCCAGTTTCCAGGTGGCCGGTAGGGTCTTTCCGACGGCCATGGCGACATGGTGACGACGGCGAGGCGCACGGGTCACTATGGGGCTCTAGCGGGGTGGTCACGGCGTGCGCATGAGTTACCCATGGCTTCAGCGAACAGGACGGCAAGTTAAGGGGGCGCCAGGCGCTCCCAGCAGTACTGGCCACGGTGGTCGGTGCTCTGGCCGGTGGTCTGGTGCTCGGACCGGTGTCGGGTGCTCGGACCGGTGTCTGGTGCTTGGACTGGTGATCTGGTGCTCAGACTGGTGATCTGGTGCTTGGACTGGTGATCTGGTGCTCGACAGGTGGCTGCGCCCATGGCGGCGGCGTCGTGATCATGACATGCGTGCTTGGCTACGGCATCCGTGGGACTTGGAGAGGTCTACAGCGTTCAAGGGCTCAGGGATGGTCGCGACGTGCACGTGAGTGTGCTGTGCTTGTGTGCCTAAGACCGGGGATGGCCTCGGCCTACGCGCTCACGTATGGAGCGCCATGGCCAAAGTACCAAGGTCCGGGTGAGCAGGGGAAGAATTGGGGGCTCACCGTGGGTGCTGTGGAAGAGAGGATGGCGGTGCAGTGACGAGTTACGGCCGTGTAACTTCGGAAGCAGTGCCGTGCAGTGTCGTCCGCTCCGGTTTGATCCACGGTGGTGCTCCGAACTCCAGCGTGCTCCCGGTCCTCCTCCCGGCAGTGGCTCCGTTCTCCTCTCTCAAACTCCTCCTCAGCCTTCTACTCTCGGTGCGAAGTGGTTGGCCACCAAGTGGGGCGGGGGCGATGGGACAAGCGCTAGGGCAACCGGGATCGGGGGCTCTTATGGCTGAGCTCGGCCATGGAGCCCGACGTTCGACGGCTGGAGATTGAGGAGGATCGGAGGCGTGCATCTCATCCAACGCCCGTGTGTGGTTGCGTGGGCACGGCGCCAAGGGACAAGGCCATGCCCCGGGCGTGACCCCTGGCCCGCCCTGCCATCGCTGTCGGGCGATGGTCGCGAGGCGGTTGAGGCGTGGGTGAGGAATACGACACTGTAGGCAGGGTGGCTCACATGCGGGGTCCAGCGGGCAGTGGCTGCGAGCGAGGCAGACGGGTGCGCGGCGTGGGCGTCGCGCTGGGCTGGCTCGTGGGCCACGGCGCGCTAGGAAGACGGGAAGGGTTGGCAGGCCGGTTGGGCTGGCTGGCTGGCGCGGGCCGAGCAGGCCGAGGCGGCTTGCGAGGCCTACATCCTTTCTCTTCCTTTTTCTATTTTGTTGTTCATTTCTTCTCTTTTGTTTGAATTCGAATTTGGTTCTGGAATTTGAATTCCAAATTGGTGCACCTAATTTATTGGAGTTTTAGGAAATTTTATTTAGCTATTTTGTATAACAAAAATAGGTGGAGTTTGTTATACAAAGATAGAATTAGTTTTCTCTTTAAGCATTTATTCTTTGATTGAGTATTAATTACTTTATGGTGTATTTCTTTTAAAGGTGTTGTTTAGACATTACATAAAACAAATGAAAATCCAAATCACTTATTTGAGTTGACAATGCATGCTATGTTTCATTTGTCAGTACTTAAATAAACAAGATAACAAATGGCATGCCATGCTTATGAAATTGTCTAGTTGGGGTTGCTTCTAATGCAACACCTTTAGGGTTGGCTTCTACAATGTCACTCATCATCACATGGGGTTTTAAGAAAAATTTTGTAGCTGTGATTTTTGGGTTGTTACAGTCCTACCCCCTTAACAGAATCTCGTCCCCGAGATTAAAGCGTAACGTACTCTTCGAAGAGGTAAGGATATCGTAGCCGGAGGTCAGACTCCTTCTCCCATGTTGCTTCTCTCTGTGTGTGATTGCTCCATTGGATCTTGCATATAGGAATAGTCTTGCTTCGGGTCTCCTTGGTGTCTCTGCCCAGAATTCTGATAGGATGTTCTTTATACTCAAGTGTATCTTGAATGTCAAGTGTATCAGTTGGAATTACTTCATCGGGCACTCTCAAACACTTGCGTAGCTGTGAGACATGGAATACGGGATGTACACCCATCAATTCCTCGGGTAGCTCAAGTTTGTAGGCGAGCTTTCCAATCCTCTTACAAATCTTGTATGGGCCAACAAATCTAGGGGCAAGCTTTCCTTTCTCATGGAATCTGACAGTTCCATGTAGTGGGGATACCTTGAGATAGATAAAATCTCCCACATTGAACTTAAGTTCTCTTCTCCTTTTGTCAACATAGCTCTTGTATCGACTTTGAGCAATTCTCCAATTCTCCTTCACTTGCGCAACTCCTTCTTCTGCATCTTGAATCTTAGCGGAGTCAAAGAACGTTCTTTTTCCTGGTTGGGACCACATCAAAGGTGTCTTACAAGGTCTGCCATATAGAGCTTCAAATGGCAACATCTTGATACTAGCTTGGTAGCTGTTGTTGTAAGAGAACTCTGCATAAGGTAGGCATTTCTCCCAATCAGAGCCATAATTTAGTACACTAGCGCGAAACTTGTCTTCTAAGATCTGATTTACTCATTTTGTCTGTCCATCTGTCTGTGGGTGATAAGCGTACTGAAATCAAGTTTGGTTCCAATGGACTTGTGCAGAGCTTCCTAGAATCGGGACACAACTGAGGACCACGATAAGATACAATGCTAGAGGGAGCTCCATGCAGTCTGAGAATATGCTCAACATATAGATCCGCTAATTTTTTGGCATTGGTCTTGGTCTTAACTGGTACAAAGTGAGCAATCTTGGTCAAACGATCAACATCACCCAGATGGAATCATTGCCTTTCTGTGAGCGGGGCAATCCAACTATGAAATCCATGGATATGTTCTCCTCATTTCCACTCGGGAACGTCAAGAGGCTTTAGCAATCCTACAGGCCTTTGATGTTCAGCCTTGACTCTATTGCAGGTGTCACAACGTGCCACATGTCCTGCAATGTCTGTCTTCATGCCTTTCCACCAAAAGTGTTTCTCTTCAAGTCTTGATACATTTTTGAACCTCCAGGGTGAATACAGTACTTGGAATCATGAGCTTCTGACAGAATTTCCTCTCGTAGTGCTGGGTCGATGGAACACAGATTCTATTCTTAAACTAGATGGTTCCTTGTTCATCTTCTTGGTGGTTGGTCTTATAGCCTAGTTTCATCAGACCATGGAGATACTCAATCTCTTCCTTGAGCTCAGGTGGTACAGATTCTGTGATCAAAGTGTGACAGTAGCTCTTGCGACTGAGAGCATCTGTGACTATATTAGCTTTTCCTGGATGATAGTGAATTTCTAGGTCATAGTCCTTGATCAACTCTAGCCATCGGCGTTGCCTCATATTCAAATCTTCTTGAGTGAAAAAGTACTTCAAGCTCTTGTGATCGTGTAGATGTCACACTTGTTGCCTATCAAGTAGTGTCTCCAGATCTTCAAGGCATGCACAACTGCTGCTAACTCAAGATCATGAGTTGGGTAACGGTTCTTGTTCTTTCAACTATCGAGACGCATATGCTATCACTCTTCCATCTTGCATCAGTACACAACCAAGTCCTTGACGGGATGCATCACAATAGACCACGAAATCTTTGCTGATATCAGGCAATGCTAGCACAGGAGTTGTGGTAAGCTTCAGTTTCAATTCCTGGAAGCTTTGCTCGCACTGGGCGTCCATTCAAACTCCTTAGTCTTCTTCAGAAGGTTGGTCATTGGACGGGCTATCTTGGAGAAGTTTCAATGAATCGGCGATAATATCCAGCCAATCCCAAGAAACTTCTGATTTGTCACATTACGGGGTTGATCCCACTCTTTCACAGCTTCAATCTTGGCTGGGTCAACTGCGACACCTTCAGCTGATAGTACATGGCCTAAGAAGGCAACTTCCTGTAGCCAAAATCGCATTTGCTGAACTTTGCGTAGAGCTGATGTTGGGCTAGTTTCTCAAGCACCGTTCTCAGATGATGTTCGTGTTCTTCAGCGGTGGATGAATAGACAAGGATGTCATCAATGAATACTACCACGAACTTATCCAGTTCATCCATGAAAACCTTATTCATCATGTTCATGAAGTATGCGGGAGCATTCGTGAGTCCAAAGGACACCACGGTGAACTCAAACTGCCCATACCTAGTCACAAAAGCTGTCTTCGGGATGTCACTCTCTCGAATCTTCATCTGATGATAGCCGATCTGAGATCAATCTTGGAGAAATACTTGGCACCTCAAGCTGATCAAGCAGATCATCAATCTTGGCAGGGGTACTTGTTCTTGATGGTGACTGCGTTCAAGTTCGGTAATCAATGCACATTCTCATTGAGCCATCCTTCTTCTTAACAAAGAACAGGGGATCCCCAGGGTGAAGCACTGGGTCTGATATATCCCTTCGAGATGAGCTCATCAAGCTGTTTCTTGAGCTCAGCCAGTTCATCAACTGACATGCGATAGGGTCTCTTGGCAATGGGTCCTGTTCCCGGCAAAGATCAATGATGAACTCTACATCACGGTCTGGTGGCATACCCGGTAATTCTTCAGGGAATACATCGGATAGTCTCTGACCAGGCACATCATGAACTGTCTTCTCCTCTTTGTGATTCTGAACTTGCTTTAAGGGCACACAGATAGAGGTGGACTTTCCGGACTGGGGTTCACATCTAATGACTTGGCCTGATGGGTGGGTCACTTGGACGTATCTAGGTGAACATGATATGATACCTCGGTGAATGGTTAACCAATCCATACCTAAGATGACATCTAGGTTGTGGAAGGTAACAGGGTTAGGTCGGCTTTAAAGTAAGACCCTCAATGGTAAGACTCACTCCCTTACAGATGTGGGTGCACTTTAGGTCTCCTAAAGGTGAGCTGGTGATGATAGGCTTTCACGTGGGGTTACAGGCAGGTCATGCTCTCATGCAAACTTGGATGATATGTAAGAACAAGTTGCTCCAGAGTCAAATAGAACTGATGCAGTATTGCCATTAACTAAAAACATACCATACACCGTCAGGGGCAGCCTGTGCTTCCTCGGCGTCCAGATGGTTGAGACGTCCACGGTAGCAGATCCCTTGAACTGAGACTTCTGAGCAGCTGAGTTCTGTGGGCACTCAGGCTTTGTGACCTGGTTGGCCACAAGCAAAGCAGGTGAAAGGCGTACCGCCTAGGGGTTGGCGCGGGTGCCTTCCAGTTTCCAGTGCTTGGTGCGGAGCGGTTCTGTGGGCGTTCATTCGCTGAGCGGGGACGGTTGAAATGGTCCTGAGTGTTGCGGTCCTGAGCATAACGGTCCCGGGTGTAACGATCCTGAGCAGGGCGGGAGTATTTGGCGTGTAGCCTCCACTTCCCTACTCGATCCAGGGTTGTCATCCCTGTTGTGGCGAGAGCGTTCCCTGGATGGTGCATCTCTGGAACCTCTTGCGATCACGACCACGGAGAGACTCCTCAGGCTTACACTTCCTCTCCCTGTACTCTTCTCCAGCTTCAGCATGATCCTTCTCAATCTGGATGCAGCAATCCACCAGAGCACACAACGTGTTTGCTCTCAAATACCGCCAAACTTCAACTTGATGTGCGGGTTTAAGTCCCTTGTGGTAATAGTACAGCTTCTCCTTCTTAGAGTTCACAACATAGGAAGGTGCATAGCGTAGAAGGTTGGTGAAGCGAGTAGTGTACTCAGTCACCCTATCCTTTCCCATCTTTATGTTGTGAAACTCCTTAGCTTTGGCCTCCATGACACCCTTGGGAATGTGATACTCAGTGAATGCTTCGGCGAATTCATCCCACGAGATGTTGGCAGGGTCCTCATGGGAATCATTGAAATTGTCCCACTAGGCGTGTGCTGCACCTGTGAGCTAGTGTGCAGCTGCTCCAACACACTCATCGTCGGTGAAAGTAGTGAGGTCAAGCTTCTTCTCCATCTCCTTGAGCCAGTCATCGGCTACAAGCAGGTCAGGGTCGGTGCCATCATAGGTAGGTGGCCTTAGCTTCAGGAATCCTTCTAGCTTCCTTTGGAAGTCATACTGTTGACCTCCCTGGCGATGGTTTGCACCTTCAATAAGAGCTACAAGAAGCTAGGTCTATTGTGCCATCACTTCTGCTAGGTTTGGTGGTGGTGGTGGTGGAATGTTCTCCTCAGGCGACAGAGTATCCTCCAGGTGGAAAGGTATCCCTCCATGTCCATGACCACGACCACGACCATGGTTGTTGCCGCCACATCCCCCATTTGGTTCAACTGGGTCAGGGGTGGGCGCACATCCACGGTTCATTAGGCGATTAGATCGGCGGTTCGGCATCTGCAACACAGATCATAGAGAATCTTTAGTGCTTGTGCTATGAGTGCTTATAATTTGATATGATTACATGATTTTGACGATTTAAAGAAAAACATTTATACTATCCAACACTCATTACAAAGAAGCAATAAGATCCATAAGATGCAATAAGATCCAAAACATTCATTATATGGGTTTTATTACATAGCATCATCTCTAGTAGCTACACTTGAAGATGTGCGAGAATTGTACTACGCATAATGTCTCATAATACATCTCATAAGGGGTACATCATGGGGTACAACTTACAGAAGCTACTCACATGACTCATGACCATGCAGGGTCATCTATTCTAACTTGTACACCACAGCTGGGATACGACTGTTCTCGATCTCAATCTCCTCGTCAGACTTGTGAAGTCAGGACACGTACTTCAAGGCCTCGACAAGCTCCTCAGTAGGCTTGGCTCTAGGTAGGGTAGGGCAGGCGTCTAGGTTGAGGTGTGTCAGGGCTAACTCAAACTCCTCTATCCAAGGCTTCATCTTGCTACGAATCTCCTTGGGTAGCTGATCCCACATACCCTTCATCTCCTTGAGGCGCTTCCTGTCAGACTTCTGCCAAGCCTACCATGTCCTTTCACACTTGTCCTATAGGTACTCGGTCTGCATGAGTGCCTGATCAGGTGACCCTGGTTGCAAACGGCCTTCTTCTTGAACTCCTCTAGCTCTCGAGTCATGGTCTTATTCCAAGATTGGATCTTCAGCATATCAATCCCCTTAGATCTCTCTCTGTCTCCTCTGCGGCTAAACTCGACCTTCTTGTCATCCAACTCACTCTATAACTCCAAGACCTTGCTATCGAGGTAGCAGTTCCTGTTGCCTAGGTCGGCTGCTTTGTCCTGTAAGTCAGCGACCTTGGCTCTATGGACTTCCTCAAGAGCTCGTCCTGTAGCTTGGCAACTGTCTCCAGTAGACTAGCTCGCTCCTGTGCTTCCTGCGAGTCTTGCTCCTGGTACTCCCACCAAAGGGCTTGGTCCTGACGTCTCCTCTGCTCCAGCTGGGTCACGTACCTGTCCTGCTCCAGTAGGTGAATAGCTGAGACACGAAGGCATCTGTCCTCCTCGGCAAGGATAACTCTGCCGGCTGCAAAACTTTGCTCGCTGGGAGTAAGGCTAAGGTCGAGGGCCTAGGGAAGTAGACGGAACTCGGTCATCTTTAGGTGCTCATAGTGGTCCCTCATCACTCTATGAAGTGCCTTGTGTGAGATAGCTCACAGTCCCTCCTCGAATGTGTCCTCTATAGTCAACTTGGTGGAAGCTGGGACAGAAGGTAAGGTAGTACTAGCTAGGAACTCGACTAAGGTGACAATCGGTCCTTCGATTCCTCCTTCCTGAGCTGGCTTCCCGATGCAGGTGACCTGACAAGCTCGTCGGGACACCTAACATGATGAGAACTTGGCAGAGGGTCTGTGCAAAACCCCTAAGCGCACGTAGGTCGAAGGTAAGCTTGGCGTGTCTAGAGGTAGCGTCCTAGAGGCGGCCAGTCGACGTTCATTGCCATCTGCATGTTTTAAGGAACAGGTGTTAGCAGGTCCTATAATAGATAGCCTTGCATAAAAGTAAATGGCAAGGGTCAGTATATAACCGAAAGAAGGGCTGTCCACATCCTATTTATCGTCCATTTCTAAGGGTTTCGTCCTAAGGTCAAGTATGCTCTGATACCACTGAAACGACCCCGATTTCCCGCGATGGTAAAAACCACATTGCCGTAGTGTAATAAGACCGTTGTAGATCATATTACCCAAATTCAAGTCGAATATCACATCCATACAATGATAACATTAGAGTATAATTAGTGCGGAATTACGTAATTTATTACATCGCCGCATTGGTGGAATCAAAAGTAACATTCATTTAGAATAGCTTAAAGATAAGATCGCCAAACTCGAGCGTAGGCACAAACCCCTTATCCGTCAAACTCCTTGGAGTTATACTCCTCAGCAGAACCTGTGTGCCAAAATTTATCAGTTTAATTTGTACTGGCCACTCCCAACCCTATAAGCATTACTTTGTGGAAATTGGATGCAAGTTGGATATAATCAAAGGAACCTGTAAGGCTGGGGTTTCCTATGCATTAGCATATCAAATAGTTAGGTCAAGTTTTTAACACCATTACCACTCTCATTCCACCCAATTCCCATTCCAGAGCCAGGTTTCGATCCAAGGATCGATTACACCACCATCTCCAAGCCATCACCATACCATCGCTCAGTCGACAGGCCAACTCCCTCTCAGCACTATCTCAAGGCCCATAGCCCCTGGCTACGACCGACACTCTCTCAGGGGAAGAAGAGAAGGACTCATCTCACTATCTAGTTTAAGCGAAACCCAGGAAAGGTCCATAGCCGACAAGTCGGCACATGTATCGATCGATCAACCATACACTCTGCAGAGGTTTTACATAACCACAAGATCCGCCTTCCTGCTGACCGTCGTCAACTAGGCTGATTCCGGCCGCTTGCTAGCCTAGGATAATGCCACTCTACCATTCAGCCCTGGTACACCCCAAGTCTAGTCTGGGTGGCTGAAACTGTGAGTCATGAGCCGGTCCACAAGGTCTCCATGAAGTCTCGGAAGGGTGTGGGGGAAATCCTCCGCGCCCCGTACCTCCTTACACTGTCCGCTATCAACCTAGCAGTAGTGGCAATATCCTACCAAGTAGTCGGCCGTCCCGCACCATATAGGGCGAGTGGTACGTAAGGCTTCCCGGTGAATCTGAGTACTAGTAAGTCCTTAGGGTGACCAAGCCAGAATGTCTCCATCAGGGTTTCCATTTACCGTGCCACCACAGCACCTCCATCCCGGGCTCCTCCCATCAGGTTCACACCCAGGACCACCTCATATACCATTTACCCACCACAGGTATCCATTCCAGGGGTGCCCAGGTAGCACCCCACAAGACTTGCCCTAGGCTCGTCGTATACTCCAACTTGGTCGACACAACCCTCACCCTCCACACCCAAGTCACACACGCAGCACTCTCCCCATGTCCAGATAACACCAGTTTCCACCACGCATCAATGTAGTGCAAGTAGTAGAAGTAATAAGCAATGAAATATAATAGCAAGCGTGTGACTAGCCTAACAGCAGGGTGAGCAGGGATAAGGTTGCGTCAAGGTAAAGGCCATCAAGAAGCATACTACCATGCAAGTCCTACATATGTGATCACGATAATAAATAGCACTAGCATTCTATTTAGCCATGCGTAATAGGTGCTACGAGATTGGGTGGGATGTGGCACCTTCAGTGTAGTCGTCTCCGTACTCCTCACGGTACTCACGATCCTGTCCTCTGGTTCTCCTCCGAGTCTGCAAACGATCGCATTATAGTCGCGTTAGCGACGTCTATAGAATAGCACAAAGAAGCAATGAAAATTCAAAAGAGCCAAATGCACTCAAACATGGGTTCATTGCGTAGAGCTCGATTTTAGATGAATTTTGGTCTAGTTTCATATTTTTCTGAGGTCATATGAATTAGTTATGAATTTCCGAAGTTTAAATCTTTTGAAAATGGAAAAAGGCTGAATTAATCCTGGCTGACACGTGTCACGCTGTGACTGGTCCACGTGGCATGATGATGTCAGCATGACATCAGCGTGACGTCATCATCTCAGTTCCGAGCTGACAGGTGGGGTCCAGCTGACGTCAGCATGACATCAGAGTCTGACGTGTGGGTCCAGAGTGTCCGTGTCACTGACATGTGGGGCTAGGTCAATGGTCAATGTTGACCGGTCAACGGTCAATACAGGCCGGGTTCAACTGGGCCTGGACAGGGCTGGATTTGGGCTGGTCTAGGCCGGGCTAACCCGGACACGTGGCGTGCTGTGGCGCTGCCACATGGCGCCGTTGGGCTTTTACTGGCTTCGTTTCCTGGCTGTGGGCGTGAGCGCGGTTCACGGTGGACCCAAGTTCACGGTCCATGGACCCAAAGCAGGGTCCGTGGTGGACCGAGTCCATTGCCATCTCCCCTCGGCTCGGCTCATGTGCACTGGGTGCAGGGCTACGCTGCTCACTCGCCCCTTCTCCTCTGTTTCTTCCACGACGCGCTCCCGCCGCGATGTGCTCACCGGCGAGCTCTCGCAACGGCTCAGGCATCCAATTGAGGTGGGGAAAAGCCTCCCCGGCCAAGGCGACTGCAATGGTGGGGTCAGGGCGACGGATGGTGCTTCCTAAGTCACTGGTCACGGCGAACGGCGGATCGAACACAACCGGCATGCGGGAATGGCGCGGGTGTAGCGACATTGGCCGGTTCTGTGGCGCGTGTGGGTGTCACCATGCTCTAGCGGGCATGTGGGGCAGGTCGAGGGGTCCGCCAGGGCCTCCAGTGGCTTTGGCCACGGCGACGGTCTTCCGATCACGTCGGCGGCGTCGGTGTGGGGGCTATGGCCTCGGAGGGACGTCACAGTGGGGAGTGTAGGCTCCTTCGGATCCGTGTGGATGCGGTGAGGGCGTCCAGAGCTTAGGGCAGGACTTCCGGTTTCTAGGTGGCCGGTAGGGTCTTTCCGACGGCCATGGCGACATGGTGACGACGGCGAGACGCACGGGTCACTATGGGGCTCCAGCGGGGTGGTCATGGCGTGCGCGTGAGTTACCCGTGGCTTCAGCGAACAGGACGGTGAGTTAAGGGGGCGCCAGGCGCTCCCAGCAGTACTGGCCATGGTGGTCGGTGCTCTGGCCGATGGTCGGGTGCTCGGACCGGTGGTCGGGTGCTCGGACCGGTGGTCTGGTGCTCGGACTGGTGATCTGGTGCTCGGACTGGTGACTGCGCCATGGCGGCGGCGTCATGATCATGACATGCGTGCTCGGCCGTGTGTGGTTGCGTGGGCGCGGCGCCAAGGGGACAAGGCCATACCCCGGGCGTGACCCCTGGCCCGCCCTGCCACCGCTGTCGGGCGACGTCGCGTAGGCGGTTGAGGCGTGGGTGAGGAAGACGACACTGTAGGCGGGGTGGCTGACATGCGGGGTCCAGCGGGCAGTGGCTGCGAGCGAGGTAGACGGGTGCGCGGGCGTGGGCGTCGCGCTGGGCCGGCTCGTGGGCCGCGCGTGCGCTGGGAAGATGGGAAGGGTTGGCAGGCCGGTTGGGCTGGTTGGCTGGCGCGGGCCGAGCAGGCCGTGGTGGCTTGCGAGGCCTACATCCTTTCTCTTCCTTTTTCTATTTTTGTTGTTCATTTCTTCTCTTTTGTTTGAATTCGATTTGGTTCTAGAATTTGAATTCCAAATTGGTGCACCTAATTTATTGGAGTTTTAGGAAATTTTATTTAGCTATTTTGTATAACAAAAATAGGTGGAGTTTTGTTATACAAAGATAGAATTAGTTTTCTCTTTAAGCATTTATTCTTTGATTGAGTATTAATTACTTTATGGTGTATTTCTTTTAAAGGTGTTGTTTAGACATTACATAAAACAAATGAAAATCCAAATCACTTATTTGAGTTGACAATGCATGCTATGTTTCATTGTCAGTACTTAAATAAACAAGATAACAAATGACATGCCATGCTCATGAAATTGTCTAGTTGGGTTGCTTCTAATGCAACACTTTAGGGTTGGCTTCTACAATGTCACTCATCATCACATGGGGTTTTAAGAAAAATTTTGTAGCTGTGATTTTTGGGTTGTTACACATTGGAGACCTCCTTGGAGGCGTTGGAGACCTCCTTGGAGGTGGCGGTGGTGGCGGCGTTGCCACCTAATTGCCCGGAGCAGCACTATGATGATCTAGAGATTGAATAATTAGACTTAGGTTGCGGAGGCCCTGCTGTGGTGTGTGATTTACAAAAAAGAATAATTAGGTATAAGAACTTGTTATTATTAATCATGCATGTCAGTGGAAAATTTGTGAAAATTATTTCGTCATCACATTTTGCTTCTGCCACCTATGTCTGGCAAGTTGAGGAAGCGGCGGTGTGGACTAGAGACCCCGGGAAGGAATAATGATTGTAGCGTTGTGCGCCATAGTATGAATGTTTTTCTCTGCTTCTCCTAGAGTCTTTCTTCCCCATCACCTCCTGGAATGTCAAGAGGCAGGGTCACTAAAACCTTTGTTAACTCTATCAACTGAGACGCTAACATATCCAGGTGGGTATTATTGCCCCATGGATTCTTGGTGTCTTGGTAGGATCTGGAGGAGAAAAAACCCGAGAGCCACCATGATTGTGTGCATTCTCTTTTGGAATATGTAGCTCACATGATGTAAACGGTGCAGTGATGTCAATCACGGGGAAATGTAGCATTGCGTCATCTTGATTTGGCAACTCTATGGAAGCGCAGCTGCTTTTTCAACTGATCAGGGGGCTAATATTAATGTTCATTCCTAGATCTGATGCCTGCCTCAGGGCACTCATTGCTATTTGCACTTGCTTTATGATTTTGTCCTGCATTCTAGCTTGCATGTCTTTTTCGTGCTCCTGTGCTTGAAGCAACGCCTCCCGTGGCTCACGAACCAATTCCTCCAACCTATTGATCCGCGCTGCATCCTCATCCTTCCTTCTCTATCGGCTTCTGTAGGTATCTCTGTCATCAGGGAAAACCTGCTCCCAAGAAATATTCCGTCCTAAACCTCTCGTTCGGCCACTGTGTTCAGCGGTCTCGAGGGCATACGTCAGTTCATCCTTCTCTCTATTGGGCCTGAACGCACCAATAGTTTTAGCTTGTAGAGCATAACATAATCTTTGTGTTGCTCTTTTGAGTTTTGAGCATGAACCAGCTTCTCGGTCTCTAGGTCCAGTGTTCCCCCATGAGCGAAAACCAATTCTTCGCGCATTTGGGCCATTGAGTGATTCTGGTGTGATACCCTTGGCAAGAATGTCCACCTCCATTTTTTCCCACCTGGGAATGGCTGTCGCGTAGCCACCAGATCCCATGCCATGGTGGTATACCTTTTGTCGGGCATTCTCTTGGTTCCTTCTCACCCGTTCCTCACCCTCTTCCGATGTCTTGTACTATACAAAATCATTCCAGTATGGCCTCAACTTCGCGAGCGGGCCACTAGTATTGAAATTGGGCGTTATGTTCTTATTGACATATTTCATGTATAGGGATTTCTTCCAAGTCTGAAATTGTGTGGCCATCTTCTTCATAGCCCAATTTCGAACTAGTTCCTTCAATTCATCATCGTTGATAGCATCATAATCATCCGCTTGCAACATGAAATGTTGAAGAATATCATCCCAAATTAAATTCTTATCAAGATCAGAGACAAACTAACATGAGGCTCGTTGATCTTTTGCTTCCATTCATGGGCACTGATCGAAAGTCTGTCCCTTACAAGGCACCCACAGTGTTGCACAAATTTCCTTGCATGTGGACCAAGTGGTTCGCCTGTCTCGATATTGAATTCCGATATTATGTAGCGCCCCTCCAATGGCTTTTTCGGGCCTCGAATTTTTTTGCTTTTCGCCGTTGTTGTCGTCGATCCAGAGGGCTACGTATAATAGATGATAGATATTCAAATATATATATATATATATAATATTCAAATATATATAAATATATATACCTCGCCTGTATTTTCTTGCACAATATTTTCTTGGTTATCTTCAAGAGCCAGGTATTGACTCCCGTCATCTACATCCTGCTGGTCACCATCGGCAAATTGAGTGCCAGTGTTGATAATATTCATCATTTCTTCATCCATGTTGTCTCTCGGTGCAGCCATCTAGCTTTTACACCACCAGATATATCTATAAAAAATAAAAACTATATCTATAAAATGAACTCCTACAAGACGTGCCACCTCAAGGATAGTAACATTTGTAAAAATCATTTCTGTATCTGTACTAGTGATAGAATCTAGCATAAGCCTTATTTAAGTGCCTAGCTTGTTTGAAGGGGAAATCTTAACTGACAAAGTTTAAAGGTTTCCAGAGCGTTAACACTACTCTGCTTGCCGAGAAAGTTGCTAGTGTTGTGTCGTTGGCATTTTTCATGGCCGTGGACATGGTCATTGTGTTCTCGTCTTTTACTGTGGCAGGTAAGTAATTCACATGATATTTCCACAAATTAACAGAAGAATAGGAGTGTACACACATAACAATCGATTATCGTTTATATTTATATATATACTACATTTGGGTACGGTGATTGACAGACTACTGCGACGATATCGGGACGTTTGAATAAATAACCATCCGTACTAGTTGACCTTGCTTACGTGATCATCTCGGCGAGTATTTCTCCACCGGACGGCACCGTACTTGGCCATGGAAGAGCTCCGATTCTACGAGGAAGGGAACACGGTCTTCCACGACCGTTTGCTGCTCTCCCTCGTAGAATCAAAGCTCCTCCTTGACGTCGTTACCGCTCGGCCAGAGAACATGCTCGCCGAGATGAACACGGTCCGCATGTTCAACTAGTATGGATTTTCTACAATTTTCTAACTATTCGTCATAGCTACCGTGCAAAAAGGAGGAGGAAACAACGAGACGCCGGGCGCGCCCGTGCTCCACTGAGCTCGATGGCTCAGTGCAAAATCGTATTACAAGATTTCCGGCACGAGGGCTCGGCACACGCATCCATCCGATTACAAAAGGTTGGAGCAATTAATCCATCATAAACGGATTATGTGTGGTGGCGGCGGTGGCTCACATCCAAGGTGTCGAACGTGAGGTCCAGCTCCTGCAGCCAAAAAAACATGTTAGAGACTTAGACTTTACTAAAAAACATGTTACACAAGTATGCACCAAATTGATACTAATGGAAATCAGCAGACTATTGTTTATAACAGCAAAATGTACAAAACAAATGCAAAAGCAAGCATCTCACTATATCTTCAAAAATGCTTCCATTGTCAATGCTGCTCTCATCAGCATAGAGATTTTGTCGCAAAAGTTTCTACCACTCAGGTTCCAATCCAAACTTCAAAGATCATGCACAGATTCTAGATTCATATAGAAGCATCTTTTTTATGACTTGTAGAAATTGCAAAAGCTCATGATATCAGCCATAACTCCTACCAGATCAAAGTTAGCTCCTGCCCAGATTCTAGATTCATACAAAAGCTCATTTGCAACAAGTATGTACAAATGTATAAAATCATAATTCTAATAAACATGATCATCTAGTAGAGCATCTATAAGAACTAATTAACAATATCTTGGGCATCTATAATAACACATACACACTGCAAAGCAGGTTCACAAACACACTGCTAACCGTCGTCCTCCCTCTTGTGATGATAGAACAAGCCCCTTGGCCCTTGCCCCTTCTACACTTGAGCATGCTACCTCCTAGCAATAGCAACACACACAACTGTCATGCATAGCACTGATCATCTCACCGCTGATCACTAATACCGATATGCATCTTCCCAACCTAGCCCAGCGATCTCCATCGTCGTCGGAACACCAACTACGGCATCATCAAGGGAAGTGCAGAGGAAGAGGGAGACCGGGGCCAAACCTAGAGACGTGCCGTAGCTATGGCCTGCTGTAGATCTTGGAGAAGACTGCTTGGGGGCGAGGTGGGCCAGGGACGAGGACGACGCGAGGCGTGCGCTGGCCGGGGCGGGTGACAGCGTGTGCGCGTGAGGCAAGGCTAGGGTGGCCTGGGGGCGGCGGCGCTGCTGGATCGATCTGGTGGAGAAGATGAGGCTTGGGGGAGGCAGAGAGGTTTTATAAAGGGAGACCTTTAGTCCCGGTTGCTGCTACGAACCGGGACTAACGACCCTTTAGTCCCGGGTGAGGATTAGAACCGGGACTAAAGGTCTGATCTTTAGTCCCGGGTGTAGCCACGGCCTGGGAGTAAAGGTCATTTTGGCGGGTTGCGAAAACGCAGCCCACCTTTAGTCCCGGGTGATGATTAGAACCGGACTAAAGGTCTGATATTTAGTCCCGGATGTAGCCACGGCCCGGGAGTAAAGGTCATTTTGGCGGGCTGCGAATACGCAGCCCACCTTTAGTCCCGGGTGTAGCCACGGCCCGGGAGTAAAGGACATTTTAGGCCCGGGAGTAAAGGTGGTCTGCAGTTGGCTTTCTCCGGTTTCCATAAGTTTTTTCCTTTTTTATATATTTCTTTTATATAAAAATGCATAGAGTTATTAATTGCCTAATAAATAAAATATTACCAAAAAAATTATAAAAAAATCCTGGACTTGGTTTTGCATTATTATACACAACAAAAAATTGTAACCTAAACTTTTTTGTTTTACTGTATGAATATTTGACATAGTGTAAATAATAATTACAATTTGCACCATGCAAAATTATACTACTTAATTAAAATCATTAAAACTATTGCTTTTCGACAGGAAATTAGTTTTCACATCTTATTAACGTTGATCATTTGGTTTTTCATCACACATTCTCCACGGGAAATCCACCGTCTAGTAGAAAATTCATTTAAACCGTAGAAAATATGAAAACACGACAAAAAATCTGAAGTCACAATTATTACATAATAGGTCTAATACATCACTAAATATATCAAGCGGGCACAGTAGTGAACTTCTTCTTAATGTATATCCCTTGGTTATGATCGCGTCGTAACCATGGAGTGTCCTCATCATTTAGCTGGATGCTTGGGTCTTTGTTCACTATGAAGGGTGGAATTCGGTCATCCTTTTCAAATCTTCTGATATGTCTGACTTGTCTTCAATTCCGACGATGTTTCTTTTCCCTGAAAGAACTATGTGGCGCTTTGGCTCATAGATTGAGTCATTGTTGTTTCTCCCTCTCTTCGGTTTTATAGACATGTCCTTGACATAAAACACCTGATTCACATCCTTGGCAAGGACGAATGGTTCGTCTTTGTACCCAATATTGTTGAGGTCCACGGTTCTCATTCCATACTGGTTGTCGACTGCTACCCTGCCTCTAGTCGCCTTTACCCATTGGCACTTCAACAAAGGTACCTTAAAAGTAGGTGCATAGTTTAGTTCCCATATCTCCTCTATGCGGCCATAATATGTTTTGCTTATTTCTATTAGGGTCGGTGGCATCTATGCGGACACCACTGTTTTGGTTGGTGCTCCTTTTATCTTGGGCTACTATGTAAAATGTATTCCCATTTATCTTGTACCCTTTGTATGTGAGGATATGCCACGATGGCTGCCTAGCCAACAAATACAGTTGCTCATCAATACTCTCATCACCCTGACATTCTTTTTGCAAACCAGTCGCTGAAAGTTTCCATGTGCTGACGCGTAATCCAAGCTTCAGACTTCCCTGGAAACTCGGATCGGAGCAACTCTTTATGTGTCTCGATATACGGATCCACCAAGGAGGAGTTTTGCAGAACTATGTAGTGTGCTTTATTAAAATAATTGTCCTGCGTACCAATATATGTTTTCTTCCCTAGTGTCCCCTTTCCACTTAGTCTCCCCTCGTGTCGCGATTCAGGAACACCAACCGGGTCAAGGTCGGGAATAAAATCAACACAAACTCAATGACCTCCTCTGTTCCATAGCCCTTGGAGATGCTTCCTTCTGGCCGAGCACGGTTGTGAACATATTTCTTTAGGACTCCCATGAACCTCTCAAAGGGGAACATGTTGTGCAGGAACATAGGACCGAGAATGCTAATCTCCTTGACTAGGTGAACTAGGAGGTGTGTCATGATATTAAAGAAGGAAGGAGGGAACACCAACTCAAAGCTGACAAGACATTGAACCACATCATTCTGTAGTTTAGCTAGATCCATTGGATCGATTGCCTTATGAGAAATTGCATTGAGGAATGCACATAGGTTCACGGTGGCTAGATGTACATTTGGAGGTAGAATTCCTCTTAATGCAACTGGAAGCAATTGCGTCATGAGCACGTGGCAGTCATGGGACTTTAAGTTTAGGAATTTCTTCTCTGGCATATTTATTATACCCTTTATATTCGAGGAGAATCCAGATGGTACCTTGATGCTTACTAGGCATTCAAACATGCTTTCCTTCTCTTCTTTGCTAAGAGTGTAGCTGGCAGGACTTAAGTAATGGCGTCCATCATCTGTCTTCTCTGGATGTAGGTTGTCTCGTTCTTTCAAACATCGCAGATCCTGTCGTGCTTCAAGTGTGTCCTTAGGCTTCCCATACACACCCATGAAGCCTAGCAGGTTCACACAAAGATTCTTCGTCAGGTGCATCACGTCGATCGCGCTACGGACCTCTAGGACTTGTCCAATAGGGTAGCTCCCAAAATATGGACTTCTTCTTCCACATGGATGCGTGACCGTCGGCGTCGTTCGGAACAGGTTCGCTGCCATGTGTCTTTCCAAATACTACTTTCATGTCCTTGACCATATTGAGTACATCCTCACCAGTTAGGTTGCCCGGCTTGGACTGGTGGTCTGCCTTACCTTTAAAATTCTTGCCTTTCTTTCTTAGGGGGTGATTCGTAGGAAGAAATCGACGATGGCCAAGGTACATGACCTTTCAACATTTTTTCAAGAATATACCTTTAATGTCATCGAAACAGTGCGTGCATGCATTATATCCCTTGTTTGATTGTCCTGAAAGATTACTTATAGCATGCCAATCATTGATTGTTACGAACAACAATGCTCGCAGGTCAAAGTGCTCCTGTTTGTGCTCATCCCACACACGTACACCTGGTCTAGTTCCACAAAAGTAGAAGTTCTTCAACTAGTGGCCTCAGGTACACATCGATGTCGTTGCCAGGTCGCCTTGGACCTTGGATGAGCACTGGCATCATAATAAACTTACTGCTTCATGCATAACCAGGGAGGTAGGTTGTAGATACATAGAGTAACAGGCCAAGTGCTATGACTACTGCTCTGCTCCCTGAAAGGATTCATACCATCCGTACTTAAAGCAAACCTTAAGTTTCTTGCGTCATTTGCAAACTCCGGGAATTCTCTATCGATTGCTCTCCACTGGGACCCATCAGCAGGGTGTCTCAACATATTGTCTACCTTACGGTCTTCTTTGTGCCATCAGCAATAACTTTGCATGGTCTTTATTTCTGAACAGACGTTTTAAGCGTGGTATTATAGGAGCATACCACATAATCTTGGCAGGGATTTTCTTCGTGGGACGTTCGCCCTCAACATCACCAGGGTCATCTCGCCTGATCTTATACCGCGATGCATGACATACCGGGCATGCATCTAACTTCTCGTACTCCTCGCCACGGTAGAGGATGCAGTCATTAGGACATGCATGTATCTTCTAGGATTTCTAATCCCAAAGGGCAGACTACCTAGTTTTGCTTCGTACGCTAGTGACGAGCAATTCATTATCCTTTGGAAGCATCTTCTTTTGGATTTTCAGTAACTCCCCAAATCCCTTGTCAGATACACCATTCTTTGCCTTCCATTGCAGCAATTCTAGTGTGGTACCCAACTTTTTCTGTCCCGCATCACAAGTTGGGTATAGCAATTTCTTGTGATCCTCTAGCATGCGCTCGAACTTGATCTTCTTCCTTTTCACTTTCGCATTCTCTTTGTGCGTCACAAATGGCTTGACCAAGATCATCAGCGGGCTCATCTTCTGCCACTACCTCTTCTTCAGCTTCCCCCATTGCAGTATCATTGAAGGCACCATATTCAGCAATAATGTCATCATCGTCCCATTGTTCTTCTTCACCTTCTTCCATTACAACCCCGGTTTCTCCGTGCTTCGTCCAACAAATATAGTTTGGCATGAAACCCTGACTTCAACAAGTGTGAATGAAGACTCCTTGAGCTAGCATATTCCTTCAAATTCTTACATATGACACATGGGCAGCACATGAAACCATCGCGTTTGTTTGCCTCGGCCACACGTAAGAAAGAATGCACGCCCTCAATGAACTCTTGGGAGCGGCGATCAGCATTGTACATCCAATGCCGGCTCATCTGCATTACATGACATACATACCATATTAAAACCTAGAACATAATCAGTTAATTATACGACATGCATGCCACCACACAAGGTATTAATTTATGAAAGTCTCGCTACAATATAGACAATCTCAACTACCACTAAAAAAACTAAAGCTAAAATGCACTTCAGCAGCATAAGGATTTCGCGACCAATCCCAACTAAAACAGACAGATCATGCGTTTGTTCAACATCTATGGGCTTCTTCTGCAGGATCACTGCCTCATCAGCCGCCGTAGCCGCCTGTGCAAGAGAGTTTTGCACGTGTTCAAGATACTCTTCCTCCCAGTACCAGCCTGAACATCCAGTGCCATCCCACTGAAATTAAAACAAAAAATTGAACTTTAATCACAATCATCATGAAAATAAGTATAAATTAACCATAATCATCAAATGCGACAAAATAACTCGCATTGCGATCCTGGACACTTGTAGAAGATACGGCCCTTGTTGGGACACTCCTTCCTCGCCCGGTACTCCATCACAATCTTCTCCTCACTTGCCACATGCAATGAGAGGAAGGTCCGGCCTCAGTCGCTTTGGAACCCGATGAGAGGCCGAGGACCCGGAAGCAGTTGCCATCTACTCTCTATACTCATTTTTATTATAATATAAATTTCTCATTTTATAAACAAATAAAATTAAAAAAACTCTAAAATTCTCTATATCTCCAAACCATGAAGTGTGCTATGCATGCTAGAATTCAAAACTCAATACTAGTTTTGAATAACTACTTTAACCTTCCTTCATCCAAATACGCAAACTTTAAAGTGATTTTGAGCTTAATTGGCATTACAAATAAAAAAATCTAACATAAAAAACCACATATATCTAGTCCACAAAATGAAATAAGCTACTGATGAAACATAAGAGTATAAAGTTGGTAACCTTCAGAACTGAAGAATCGATGGAGGAATGGAAGAAATCTTGTGATACACCGGTGATGAGGAAGAAGAGAGGCCGGCGATGAAGCAAGAACACTGAGCTCAAAGTGGCTCGGGCTCGAGGAGGAACAAGGGCTATATAGGAGGGGACCTTTAGTCCCGGTTGGAGACAGAAACCGGGACTAAAGGTCCCTTCCTAGTCCCGAACAGAGCCTCCAGCTGGGAGTAGACTTTTACTCCCGGTTGGAGGGACCAACCGGGAGTAAAAGTTAACCTTTAGTCCCGGTTGGTAGCTCCAACCGGGACTAAAGGTCCCCTGCAGCAAAAGCCTGCCGCAGTAGCCGTTGGGCAGGGTCCTTTAGTCCCGGTTGGAGCTACAAACCGGGACTAAAGGTATCTCTAGTTCCGGGCGCGAAAAATACCGGGACTAAAGCCAAATTTCGAGGTGGGATCAAAGGTCGTTTCTCTACTAGTGAAAACACTAGTTGTCACGTACTTACGTATATTATAAGCATGTAATTTTTTATGGGGGGTGAACATGTTTGTTGGGCATGTACGCCACATAAAATAATTGGGGGGGGGGGGGGGTTCGCGATGTATAAAGCTTGATGATATTTTTTGTCTTAAAAGTGGTCAACATTTTTTATAATACTTAGTTATGTTAAAACTGTACATCGGTCATGTTACATACTCAATTAAAGAATATATGTTACATACATGAAGAATATCAACAGCTAAGCATCAATTTAGCAACGAACTTTAGCGGTCTAAAACATGTTACACGGTAGCGCACATAACGTTTCATATATGTGCATGTAATTTGTTTTCAAATACGTGCATCTAAGTTTTGTAATACGTGCATGCAATTAGTTTGTTCTAGTTAAGTTATGTTATATCCAAAGTTGCAAAAATAAAAAGATTCGCTGTATCTAATAGATCATGTATGTATCAATTAGATCTAAAAAAAGATCTTTATATCTAAACCTTTCCTTCCTTCACATATTACCTGGTAGAAAGTAATAGATGATTCTAACCATCCGATCTAATTAGATGACCGGCTCACAGATACTTGAGGGTACCACAGCAAAGCCCTTTGTTGAAGCCCATGTGCCACGCAACCTGTTTATTAGGCAACAATCTCAGTCCCTAGCGAGATCAAAAATCCAAAATACAAAATCTGGCTACCTGTTTAGGCATGCTACTTATTGTCTTTGAGAATCCTAGTTTTGCCTCATTTTTCATGTCAAAATTAATCTTGACATGCTTAGTGCTATACTTACATCCATCCTGTAACACCGTACATTCTAAAAAGGACAACTTAAGAGAATACACAAATGATGCATGTACTCATAAATTAAACCCAATTAAGGAGTTTGTCCTCATCAAATTATGGCTTCCCAACTTTATCAAATCTGAGCATGGATAACATACAGAATGCCTTATATTTCAGTATAAGTTTACAACAAATCCACACAATAACCATATATTTAACTCAATTTCGCAGAATAATTTATCCTTTATTGCACGAACATTTATTATGGTCTTGGAATTTATTTGATTTAAGGTTAGGTCAATCTCAGTTAAATCCAAAAAAAAATCTAGCTCATTATCACCGTATTGAGTTGTGTTAGGACGTACCAGCTTGCTTGCAAGTTTGGTCAAACATGAGATACTTCTTGCAAAGTGAGAAAGACATTTTTGTTTAATGGACGGAGTATCTAGAATGCAAGGAAGAAGTGGAACAGCGTAGGAACAGTCTGCAATGCTAAGTCACCCTCTGGTCGCTTTGATGTGTGAGCCTTTGCGCATGGACACCCCTGCACCACTCTTCAGTATGCAAGCCTGATTTTCCCATATTTTGACCGCATGAAAAATCAATGGATGAGATATAATGGAGGCATGCTGGGTCAAGGCTCGCGCCATGGTTGGTGCCCAATCCACATCGATCCAAAATGCTGGTGGAGATGATCGATGAAGACATGGTACTGGTATACATCACTACTAGCGAAAACATTTTTAGGGGAATATATATTGGATTTACAACTCAACACTTCCACATCCTTACCACTGCACCACCAAATCACTTCTGAGTATTGAATATTCTGTAATCTTGTATTGAATATTTTGACTACTAAATGAACTCAAATAAAAAAAAATCAATTACAAAGTTTTAAATCTTGTCAGGTGCTACAACTTTAGTGGTTATGTCTCCTTCCGAGATTGTTTGGAAAATTTAAATTTTAAAATATGTAAATTTAAAATAAATATTTGAGATATTAAATAACTTCAAATAAAAAACTTATTAACAAAAAATATATATGAGGTCGATTACTACAATATTAGTATTAACTATGTAAACATTTAAGGTCATTTAGGAATTCTAAATTTTGAATGTCAAAATTTATGAACCTACAACACATATTTGGGACTATAAAGGATTTTAAATCAAAATCTTTTCAACTACAGAGTTATAGACTGAATTGAGAACTACGACTTTGGTATAGACCATGTCAACATCTGAGGTTGTTTGTTTAAATTTTAATTTGCAAAATCTATGAAGTTAACACAACATTTTGGCACTCTAAACATTTTTAAATAAAAAACTTTTTAACTACAAAGTTGTCAATCGTGCCGAGAGCTACAATTGTGATATAAAGTTTGTCTTCATCCTAAAATTATAGATTTAAATTTTG
Source organism: Miscanthus floridulus (assembly GCF_019320115.1). NCBI lineage: Eukaryota > Viridiplantae > Streptophyta > Magnoliopsida > Poales > Poaceae > Miscanthus > Miscanthus floridulus. Next base: position 133,556,350 of record NC_089589.1, read on the forward strand.
ATGCAACTACGGACAAATTAAAACTTTTTTTGCAACTTTGTTATATCAACGAAGAACTAATTTTATTAATTCAAGATTACTGAATCGAGTTAAGAAAAAAAGTTGAATTATCTTGAGAAGTGTGGGAGACCACCAGTGGCTATATTATCCATGTCCTTTAAGTCTACTTTCGAGCAGCGAACTGATCATAGATCAGTTGGTTGGATAACTTGTGGTGGAACCTGCCCATCCGGGTTTAAGTCATCGACTTAGCACGGGTGCTCGTATTTTCTTGGATTTATTGCAGGATTTAACGGCGCTATGCTTTTATTAGTAGGCGATATCCGCGTCGACGGCGAGGTGCCTGTGATGACTTTGTGAATTTGAAGATCTGCCGGCTCAAACCTTCGAAGTTGCTCATAGGGGTAGGGTTTGTGGCGTGATGTGAGCGTCTATGTTGTACTATGTATTTTTTTTAAAAGACTACTTTCGAGCCTCTATGGCGGGTGGAACAAACAAACAAACAAACAAACATTGGATGTTATCGTGAACGGTAGTGGTTACGACTGGCACAAGACACCGACTGATGGCAAAGTCTCCATTGGCGTGCCACCAATCAACCTGCCTGTACTTGCTAGCTGATGCCAATCATCAGACAAGAGAAGAGGCTAGGCAAGCAAGACCTCTTGTTAATTCGTCAATCACCCCCATCGGCTCAAGCAAAGTGAATCCAAGCAGCTAGCCGCCCGGTCCTCCACGAGCCGGCTGTTCCATAGTGTATTTTTGGTTGTTCAAGTATAGCGTCAATGTGATGTTCCATGCCCATGATGTATGCTATCCATCACTGAAGTATTGGATGACATGTTGTCAAGATGTGATGAGAGTCAAATAGTGGAATCACTATTTGTGCTCGGAATACACTCTCCACATTATTCATGGGGAGTTGTATTCACTACTATAGAAAATTTGTTTCACCCCCGGTTCAAAGGCCACTAGAGTCCTGTGGGGTGAAAAAACAGCGGTGACAAATATTGTGGTTATCATCACCAAATCATACACCGAACTGGAGGTGAAAGCATTTTTCACCGCTAGTTTTTCACCCACTACGCATGCACTTACGAATTAGCGGTGATAAAAAGTCACTACGTCAGATATCGTTTTTAGGGGCGGCTAATAAGCATTTGTAGGGGCGGTTCGGCCAGCCGCCCCTACCATACCATCTCTACAAATCATGTATTTGTAGGGGCGGTTCCCAGACCGCCCCTACAAATCAATTTGTAGGGGCGGCTGGTGTTATCAGCCGCCCCTACAAATCGATTTGTAGAGGCGGTTGGTACTGTAGCCGCCCCTACAAATCGATTTATAGGGGCGGGCTGAGAACACCAGCCGCCCCTACAAATCGATTTGTAGGGGCGGCTACAGTACCAACCGCCCCTACAAATTATTTTTCTGTAAAAAAAAATTTAAATTTACAATTCAAATTCGACCATAACATATATTTTTCATGCACAATAACAGATGTATCTGTTTTGAATCTGAGCATGTAAATTTACAATAACAGAACATATATTTCCAGTCTAACTAGAATCTGAGCATGTAAATTTGAAGTCATGGTATCTGTTTTGAAGCTAACTGACTTGAGCTTCTGGTAGTTACAGTTCATACTTTGATTCATATATGCCTACCAACTTCTAAACAATAACAGATGTAACAAAATTTATAGCTAGAAATGGAGGACTTGGGTGTTCACCTCCATCACCAAATGGCATGAGGACTCCTTGCCTGTGGCAAGGCAAGCAAGGGCTACCACTGCGGCTGCCACAGTCGAGGGTCAGAATGAGAGCTGCTTATGGTTCTGAAGTGAGAGGAAGGCCAGGTAGTTTGCCAGGTCCGCTACCCTGTCATCAGCATTTGCGCATTGAGCTTAACAGAAACAAGGAAAAGGAATAGGAAAAGAAAAAATGATTTGGAGAACAAAGGACATGCTCAAGTGCAATTTCAGCTAAATATACTTCTCTGACATGTCTTCCAAATGTGAATTGTAGTAATACATATCAAATCAAATATAAAAAAATATCCCCAATCAAGAAAAGACAATCTCGGGCCACTACTATCAAGAAAAGAATATAACTTACCTCTAATCCAGATTCTTTCACCTTTCTTTTGGTGTAGTTCAGTTGCTCCTCGGATAATGTAATTCCTGTGCACTTGCAACCTGTTTTCTTCACCAACCATATTGCTAAAGTGCCCCAACCACAACCAATGTCAAGAACATGATGCCCTGACTCCACCTTAGCCTTCAGTTAAATGGATTCATTGCAACAACAAAGACATCATATATATAAGGTCATGTTGATTTTTATATGCAAGCTATTAAGTAATTAATAAGGTAATGCATATATTGCGGTTGTCTCACGATCAGGTGAGATTTATGATCTAAGAGAGTTCAAACAAAGCACAATTAATGCATATTATGATTTTCTTACCTTATTAATGAGACTGTCAAGCTTACGTAGCTGGGCTGCATCTAAGCTCTTGTCCTCAGCCTACCATTAGAACCAATATATCCAGGTCATTAAGCAATCTCAAGAGGAGTATTACTCACAAGAGTATATATACTACATCATGAGATTTTGCAAACCTTGAAAATACCGCAAGAATACGTCATTGTTGGATCCAGATAAAGAGCAAAGAAATCATTACTCTGCACAAAAATATTTCACATTGAAATAAATATGTCACTACTTAGTCAGTTCAACAATGGAAGTGAATGATTTCCAGCATATGGATGGAGGGAGAATAGTTGTAAACTTCGAGCAGTTAGTTATCATATTTATTCTTAAAAATACAAAGAAAGCTCACTAACCAGATCGTAGTGTTCAGATATATTTTTACGAGCTTTGGATACACTATTCTTCCGCCAGGCATGACGCAGAAAATATTTTGCAAATGCAACTCCACTAATTCCAAGCAATTTGTATAACCACTGCAGGGCACATTTGAACAAGTTCAGCAATAGCATATTCATATACGATCCTTCATATTGATGAAACAGTTCAGATGTTTTCTTAGAATTAAGATGAGATACCTTGTCCTTTTAGTGCTGTATAACCTCTTGCGTTCACATCTATTAGCCATTATAATCTGTACCAATATGGCTCATAGATTTAGTCAGAAAACAGAAACAGAGTAGCCAATCAAGTATTTGGGCATCCCGATACATTACAGAACTTTAAGAAATGCCGACTGGAGAATGGTAGAGGAACGTTTTGAGAAAAGACTAAGCAGTTGGAAGAGCAAACATCTATGTGGTCTATTCTATGTTAGCCAAAGGATCATGGTGGTTTAGGAATAGCTGATTTAAATCTTAAGAACATCGCTTTGCTGAGTAAATGGCTCTTCAAGCTCCTAACAACAGATGGTACTTGGCAACAATTGCTATGAAACAAATATCTAGGTTCTAAACCTATAGTGCAAGTGGAACGTAAACAAGGTGATTCTCATTTTTGGGCTAGCTTGCTGAAGGTGAAATATGATTTCCTCCGCTTTGGATCTATATCACAACTTCCTCTGTCATTACATGATAACAGACACTACTCCATCCATTTCCCTACAGCTTGAGTATGCCCATCTTCTAGCTAATTAAAGTTTAGCAAGCCCATCTTCTACAGTTTAGCATGCCCATCTTCTCCCATCTACAGCTTCTTACCTAGAAATTTTTAATCGTGGTTAGGATTCGAGATACTACAAGATGAGTTTCTGTGTTCCCTGAACAATCTTTTTTTTAGGGAATATAGGACTGTTAGAAACTTAAGAGCAATCTATAATGGGTGCATCTATTCCAACTATCACACTATATAAAATAAGTTTCAAATAATTGTACAACTCAGGTATAATACCAAGAACATAAGGACGCCCTAGCCTCACTCAGGTATAAGACCAAGAACATAAGGACAACTCCAAGCGCAGCGATGATGAACAAGGGCACCAGGATCAACCACACTGGCCCTGCCCAGATTTGCTACAATCTGTAAAACAACTCAAGAGACACAAGCACAATCCAAATGGAAACACAAGGTACACAGTACTGTAACTGCAATCCCAAACGAAAAATGTATACCTTGTGCCCATTTCATCGAACATGTTGAGGGCATCATCCATAGAAGCGTCTACACTACCATAATATCTCACTGGCTATATCATCCACCCAAAGTTCTTCAAATTAACCGGGAAAAGGAAGGGCAAGTAAGAAAAGGAGAGGCACATACATCTGATCAGTACCATAATTAGCTGCTTGTTGACGGACCTCCTCCAGATCCGTGAGCAGCTGCCGCACGATGGCGCTATACGTGAGGGCGAACAACTCCAGATCGCCGCGTTTCCCCTCCCCTACTTCCGCAGCTGTGAAACCCGAGCAAGCAGATCAGAAAGCGAATGGAACGCAATCGAATCGAAGGATAAGGATAAGGAGAGGGATTGTGTGAGCTCACAACGGACTCCTGGATGATCCTCCTGGCCACGTGGAGGACGGATGGGGAGATGAAGACCTCCAGAACCCTAACTTCGGCCCCGCCGCCACCTTGGGCGCTGCCTCAGCCTCCACCTCCTCCATGGCGTCCTCCGGCCTCAGCTGCATCGTCGGCGGCCCCTAGACAAGAAGCGGTCGCAGCCTCTCCACCGCGCGGGAGAGGAGCCGCAGACCGAGAGCGCTGGCGCCCACACCACACGGTGTTGGACGGGGACTCAGTGGGGGTGATGGCGGCGGAGACGTGGAGGCGCGGCTTCCCAGCGGTGTCGGGAGGCATCGGGAGGTGGCCCGGGGGCAGGGGCGGCGGGGAGGGGCGGCGTGGGGGAGAGACGGATCGAGGGGCTCGGAGGAGAGGGAGAGAGAGGGAGTCGAGACGGAGAGAGGGAGTCTGAGACGGAGGCAGTAGATATTTTGGATGGGCAGGGCATTTGTAGGGACGACTCAATCACCAGCCGCCCCTACAAATAGAAACTCCGGGGGCGGTAGGTGAGTGAGCCGCCCCTACAAATCAGACTCATTTGTAGGGGCGGTTTGTATCACCAGCCGCCCCTACTGTTCTATTTGTAGGGGCGGCTGGTGTGTGGGCTCCCGAGCACGCCACTGTAGGGGCGGCTCCATCACCAGCCGCCCCTACAAAAAATTCATCCCGTTGCTAAAAATCGTTTTTTACGTAGTGAGTTTCACCGCCGGTTTGAAGGTAGATGGTCTCTCCAAGAGAAAGAGATTAGAAACATATGGGTTGATATGTGCCGGGTCATCACACGCAAGATTATTCGCTTTGAAGGGAATTGTTTTGATGATACCTTTGAGTTAGCACAGCCATAGTACAGAGACCTTGTTGATTTTGCTAGGCTAGATCCGAATAAAGATGATTTTTAGTGAATTTCAAGACTTCATACAACATATGAGTTCAAAGCATTGATGTATATCTGTTTGTTGTATACTTGATAGATGAGTATGTGTGTTTGTGGATACATGGAAATATAATTGTCTGTGATGTATATTTCTTGTGCCATTATAATTGGTTGTGATGTCTCTTTGAATTTGAATATGATCAAGTTTAATCGCTACTATAGGAAACTTAACCGAGGCGGGCAATCGCTTAACCGAGGCGGGCAAGCCGTCCGCCACCGTCAAAAGGTCACGGTTAATCCGGCCTTAACGGAGGCGGTTGGATTGCCCGACTCGGTTAAACCATATTAACCAAGGTGGGCACCATTAACGCCCGCCTCGGTTAATCATTCTCCAAATATCCCGATTCCGGGCCAAAAAAATAGCAATTTTTTTAATCCCAGGAGGCCCCCACCAGACAACCACATGTCGCAAGTCCTGCCATTTTTCATGTGAAAATCACGTGCTATGCGGTTGCGGGGGTTCCAACCCCAGACATCGCCCTCGCACGTAACCTCATTTACCACTCCACCCCATTGGCACTTAATAAAATGATTTCGAATGAAAAAAGTTGTCAAGTACAAAGTTCTATAACTTTTCGAGATCTACAACTTTTATTTTGATCATTTAGCCATCCAAAGTCGTTTGAAAATTTCAAATATGAGTACTTAATTTGTTTTCATCCGAGATTTATAGCCCCAGGCTTAACCGAGGCGGGCACTATAAGGCAACCGCCTCGGTTAATCGTATGTTAACCGAGGCGGTTGCATTGCACCAAACGCCTCGGTTAATCGATTAACCGAGGCGGGCCACCTAAGGCAACCGCCTCGGTTAATAGGCGGTTGCTTTGAACCAACCAACTCGGTTAATTGGCATTAACCGAGATGGTTCGGTTATGTTGCCCGCCTCGGTTAAGCATTAATCGAGACGGTTGCTGGGCGGGCTGCCCGGCCACGATTAACCGAGGTGGGCAACCGGCCCAACCACCTCGGAGTCTATTTTGGAAATGCCTTGTAAAAGTTTTTTAGTAGTGAATAGTAATATGGCGTGGAGCATTTGAATTCTTCAAAAAAATTTATATTGGCAGTTTATGTTAATAACCTGCCTCTGAAAATGAGTTAATATAAGCGGTTCTGTTACATAAACCGCCTGTGTAAAAATGTTTACACAGGCGGTTAGCTTAAGCGACATAGGCTTGACGCCAATGTACATCCATTTACACAAACGGTTGTCTTAAGACTACCGTCAATGTAAATGGATTTACACAGGTGGTTCTCAAACTGATGCTAGTGGACCGTCTCCATTTTCACTGACCTTTCACATAGGCGGTTCCAGGAAATGCCAGTGAAAATCGAAATAGTGCAGCAAAAAATACAACATGTCACCATAACAAAACAACGACGGCTACAATATTGAACACTCATCTGAAAAAATCGATTTTTGTTCAGCCATTGAAATATAGGATCAGGATGTGTGTAAAAGTAAAATTGGAGTACACCTGCTTGGCCCCCACTAGAGAGTTGGCCCTCATTTTGCTGGTCCTGGAAATTTATGTGCCAGCGTAGAACTTGGTCGCGTGTCGCTCGCCTCACGTACCTCTTGGCTCTTGCTCGGTTGCACCCCCATTTAATTTCCCCTGTTACTACTACTTTCCAACTGGATCGCTGACTGATGACCTGGCATACATCGGAACCAAGAAATGAGAAAAGACATACAAACAAATATATATGCATTGGAATCAAGAAAAGAGAGAAAAAAAACATATACAAACAAACAATTTGGCACCGTTGGTCAGCAAAATAAAGCTTGTCTAAGACGTTTTATACTGATGAAGATCAGGCCCGGCCCCTCCCCAGGTATGCATACAGTACTGCCCAAATATGCCAGATGTATCGACGGCGACACCAGTGATCACGCAACGCGACTTCTCCGCTTCCTTTCTTTTGAAACCGGTGCTGGACTTCCTTTCCTTCTGCGCCGCTGCGCGAGCCACGAGGCAGCGAGTCGCCGGCCGGCCGGGCAAATCCACGACCCTGCGCACCACACGCGGCACTCCTGTCCGTGACGTGATCTGCACTGGGCGTCTGGGCGAGCCGGCTTCCAATTCCATCACCATCAGGCTTCAGGCAGGCGGCAGCAATCAGGTAGGCTCTGTCCTATTCGGCTATTCCTATAATCCTATGATCCCTAATTGTGTACGTACGGATTAATAATTGCAGTTACCCTATTTTACGAAACTGCAGTTCATAATTGTTTCTCTAAATTTTAACATAACCATGTCATCAAGAAAGTATGCTTCGGGCAATGATTAAAAAATGTTAGAAGAAAATTTTAAGATAATTTAATATGTATACAAATTATTTCATATAAATATTGTTTTTGCATACAATTAACTGCTTATTAGTAACATTTCGTATATGTGTATAACTAGCAATCAGTGAGTAGTACTAATAGTAGTATTATCATATTCATATAAAAAGGCTTAAAATTTTAGTTTCGTTCTAGGTAAAAAAAAATACTCTGGACCGGCCCTGACGAAGACACGTACAGACTGGAGTAATGTGTAGCTGGTAGGTTACATGGACGGATAGGGATAAGCACCTCAAAAACTTGTCATGAAGTGATGACTGATGAAGACATATCGACCAACTGACCAGGCAGGCATGCACCGGAATTATTGAGCCAGCAGCCCCGATGGACAAAAGTCTCCGACGGCGTGCCTAGTACAATCAGGAACAATGGATCAGAGAGCTGCTGCCATTACTCATAATATAATGGAATAAATAGAAGGAAAATCTGGTGATTGAAGGAGGCTCCACGTTCATGGAACTATCCAACTAAATATCAAAATGTGTGCTTGAATGTATAGGAGTACTTTGTTAACTAGGACTACAGAGCAAGGCTAATAATATAGCCGGCTTGCTGGGTTCTTTATAGTCTTCTCTTAGCCCACTCATATAATAGTTAGCTCTTCACTATTAATACATGGTCCACTTATCTCTCTCATAAAGTTTTTTTTTGTTCTTGTGCGTAAGCCGGCTGTAAGCTTATAGCTCGCTTCTCCTCTCTCCTCTCCCCTCTCCTCCACCTCAGCATCTAGCCAGCTTACAACATGCTATTATATTTGCTCTCAGCCGTGCTTTCCGCGGCCTCTAATCTTATATAAGACATAAGTATTAGAGTTCATATTATAACTATAACAAATAAAAATATGAATATTAATTAGCATGCTTTTTCGTTCTGATCATTTTCTAACTCAACATGTGTATCGATACTCAGCCTGTTCGCTTGTTCGTTTCAGCCAGCCCAAACCAGCCAGCCAACAGTATTTTTCTCTCACAATAAACCAGCACCAGCCAGCCCAAACCAGCCCAGAAACCAACCAGCGAACAGCCCAAACTATGTGATATCTCTTCAATTGTGATAAACCTATCAATTATTGATCCATATGTTTTGTCTTCCATATACATAGTTCTTCCCCTCAACATGACACCTCAGTGTATCTTCAATATCTATTTAGTTAAAACTTTCATTTTAGTTATAGTGGAACTACTTGTTGCATCCTATGTCTAGATTTTAATTTTCAAATTTTAAATTTAATTATTACTAGAGTTTTTTATCATCAAGTTAAGTTCAAACCCAGTTCATCATAACAGCAGAGGTTAGTAATTATTTAGAAAACAATATTGATCCAACACTTATTATTATAAATGGTGATTAAGAGTGTACTTGCTAGATTTTATGTTTTTGGGGTTACATATGTTATAAAAAACTATGCCTACATGAGGACCAATATGTTATAAAAAACCTGTCTACATGAGGACTAAGTGTGACAGGCATATGATAGGATGGAGAAGATAGATGACAGGACACAAAACCTATTCTAAGAAACCTACTTGCTAGATTTTCTTCAATTATTGATTTCACATAGTCCTTTCATGTATATCTATGAAACCTACCAGCGGTGGTCGAGATATATATCTATGCGAGCCCCTGGTTTCTCAGTTCACACACACGATGGCTGCTAGGTAGCGCGCTAGGTACCACCATCACGAACTATACAGACAACCCCTGTCCTCCTTATCAGACTCTCATCATTCACCACAAAGCTGCTTCGGCTTCACCAAGGGCAGCCCGGCGATCCAATAATCCTTTTATTTCCATGTACCAGAGGGAGAGGAGAGGAGACTACAACCTGGTGGTGGTATACAACTGAGATCCACGGAGAGTAGCAAGGTGCGTGTACATACATCTTCGTTGGATCTGCTCCGATCCGTCCGTCTATCTATATTTCTTTGCTCAATCAATGATGATGCTGAGCTCTATCCATCTCGCTGTATATATTCTCAAAGCCACAACTCGTCCTCTATACGCATGTATGCCTGCGTAGTGTATAGTGCCTACGTACGCAAGTCAGCATTTCTTCCTTTATTAATTTGCCTTCCTCTTTATTCGCACGCCCTCCTTTCTGATCAGCTGATTCTTTCTCAGAAAGCAAACGAGCTAAACTGCAGATTCGATCTGCACTCCGGCCGGCGTCGGTGTGCGTGTGTCCACTATTTAATCTCTCCTTTTTTTTCTCTCTAATATACAAAACGGTTGCTTATCTGACGGTGCGAAAACCCACGGAAAAATTCGAATACCGTCAGAAAAATATTTTTCTGACGGTGTACCCTCAGAAAAATACCCACAGAAATATAATGACAGAAAAATCCAATTTTTCTGTGGGTTCACCGTCAGAAACAATTTTTCTGTGGGTCTCGCACGCACAGAAAAATTATGTTCGCCCAGATTAAAACTAATTTTTCTGTGTGTTAATCCACACAGAAAAAAGAAATAAACGCACAGAAAAACACATGTTTTTTCCTGTCGGTCTAGGTTAACTCACAGAAAAATTCATTTCGCCCAGATTAAAAAAAATATTTCTGTGTAGCCAGCCTCACAGAAAAAAGAGTTAAACACACAAAAAAAAATTAAAACAGTAGCAACAGCATATTAAAATATATATTTTCCATACAGTAATTTCTGTGCATGACCAATAAGGTTTCATTCAAATAATACACAAATCAGTAGTTCATCATGAATGGAGTCAATACTTATGTCAAAAATAGAATCAGTCTGATCTATCAGCACATATATCACATATACAAATATGATATCTGGTCATCTACATGTTCAACATGAATACTCTAGAACCCTGTATCATAGCAGCTGATTGTTCTGTTGGGGTAATCATTAGCAGACTAGAACTAGATCTTGTGCCATTTGCGACAACGGCACCATCAAATCGTTGCCTAAGTTGAATGGCATGTTCAGCCTCTGCTCGAGCAACCTGTTATGGCAATCAGATAAGGGATTACCAATAATGTCATAAGACAGCTAAAAGATTATTACACCATAAATAAATTTCAGAAAAAAAGAAAGGAGCTAATTGAGAAGCAGCGACTGGAATCAAGACATGCATGTCGGCATCACCCAAGGCACAAAACAGAGAAATGCAAAGGCCAGACTAGAAGGATGTGAAGACCACTCTGAAAGGTGATCAAACATCTCAAGTTGCTATGGAAGCAGTCTAGCTGGGCTTTTTCAATATAACAGGCTTAATCTCAAGGTGCTAAGAAAGATCTCTAGGTGGGTTTTCTCAACATAACAGACTTAAGTTGTAATCAATAAATAAATAGTTCAAGTGAGCAATGGATTTAATAATTAGTTTTAAGTGAACATGGGTTTGGCCAGGTAGGAATCAGAACTGGCAAGAGGCATACTTGTGCCATAAAGGTGTTAGATGGCTCAGACAACACACATGCTCATGGCTTACTAGTGCAGGTGCCATTTATGAAAACAAGAATTTAGTTGGGAATGAACGGATTAGGTCTCTCTACTTGAAGTTCTACACATATCCTCTAATAGTACCCACTTTCATAACTGTGGACGGACATGATTGCAAGGAACAATAACAGATGAAATGCCATCATGCAATAGGGCATAGAGAATAGTTCTTACTTGCAACTGGCTGCGAAGAATTTCTGACTTTGACTCCTGTTATAGAAATAGGACAGACAATTTCGAAAAGCATGAGTCATATGTAACTGAGATGGAACATTTGGAAGATAATGAAAGTGTGCATAAGACCTGTTCAATGAGAGCTTCTTTTAATTGATATTTAGGGGATTTCATGCTAGCTGTTTTATCTCAAAAGTTGTCAACATGTTGCTAAAAAAACATTTAAGCTCTTGTTCTGATTCGAGACACATGTTTTGTGCTGTAAACACAAGCAACCTTAATACACTTTGAGAAAGCATAGAACACAGATTAGAACTTAGGGCAAAACCAAAATGTCACTGCGATACAGGAGGTAGTATTTGCTAAGTTCCTCCAGACTTCAGTAGAAAAAAGCCATCCTACAAGATGTCCTTCATGTCAAAATGCAGATACAAAGAACTAAATGACTGAGAGGATACATATCTTGGCTTTAATTGTGCGTTTAGAATACGTCGGCATAATGTTTCAAGCCATCGATAAGGTTTACCTGATGCACATACAAAGTTACAAGATGTCCTTCATGTCAAAATGCTTTACACTACTAGCCTACTAGTAAGAAAAGATCAAGGAAAAAAGAAAGAAAAATATTGCTAACATAACATACATTCAAATCAATAGGAGGCTGCTGATGTGATTTCCCCAGATTCTTAGTAGGGCTGCTGATGTGATTTCCCCAGATTCAAATCAAGGAAAAAAGAAAGAAAAATAGGAAAAGTAGTATAATAGGAAAATCAACTGGCATGGTTCCTGTAGGCTGGCTGAAATAAACATGTTTTGCTCCTGTTATCACGCTGAGTTGACATGGATCTATTTGCCAAATCAGAGTAAAGAACTAAAGAAACTAGAAAGGTGTTGTATAATACTTAAGCTGGAGAGCAAAATATTCAGAAAGGCAGCTCATGGGAAAATGGCACAACAATGAACTCAAGTTGGGAACAAAATGCTAGTGCTGCGAATGATTCTGGTGACTGGGGAGGCTGGGGTAGTGGAGTTGGAGCTGCTACAAAGCCAGCAGATCAAGATAATTCATGGGAGGTGCATGCTAAGGTGCCGGACAATTCTTGGAATGCTTGGAATGCTTGGAATGCTGGAGATGGAATTGGAAGACCAAATGCCAAGTCTAATGCAGGATCCAGTCAAGCAAACAAATTTCACATTTAAAATTACTTCTAGCCTTCACAAAGCAGTACAGCTACAAGACAGTGACCATCTCTAGAAATTTCACATTTGAAAGTATTACCTAAGTTTCACAATCCAAGGCAACAATTCTGACTGAAAGTGCAACATTCTCCTTGGAAAAATATGGAATTTGTGGCCCATGAGCAGATGATGAAACAGAGAGCAAAAAAGCAACGATCGCAACCTATAAATAGAAGAATGAGTACAATAAGGAGCCAAAGTTGAAACAGCTTTACATAATCATATATCATAAGCAAGAATGAAACTGGGAAATGACAATACATAGGCGTTGAACACAATTAGTAGTAGCACAAACATCATGCATTCTAAGTAAATAATTTTTGGTGTTGGCAGACGTCAACAGATAGAATAATGTTATCTTATTAGCTACAACTGTAAAGATATTGCAAGCCTGAATTCACAGGTCTGGAATCACCTCAACAATTCTAAAAAAGGTAATCCTTAAATATAGTAACAAATCATTCTCTTTTACAATAATTATAAGAAATTATCTCAGATTCAGTTGGCTCATTTGCCACACTATGAAAAGCAGCAAACAGAAACTGTGCACACTATAAGCTACAAAAGTGTCCAGTCACCTTGCTTCTTGAAGCATAACCGAGCCTCCTTGAAATGGAATCAAATAACGCAAAAGCTAATTCTCTGAAAAGGAAGTAACCATAAAAGTAAATAAAGCATCAAATCAGTTTCCATTTATTAATCTTAAAAAATATTTATGTACACCAACATAAACATAGCTCATTGCTTGTGAAAAAATACCGCTGAGAAGGCTCTATAGCAGCATCTGGCCGTGGTTGCCGAATCCCACACTCTCCTGTATGTCACCGCCCCTCGAGCCGCCCAGGTAGCCCGCACTACCTCCACCACCACCCATGCCGCGGCACCGGATCCGGAGGAGGGAGGGAGGGAGGCGCGGGACCGGATCCAGAGGGGAAGGGCGGCGCGGTGGCCGGATCCGGGGAAATCCGGGAGGGAGGGAGGCGGCGGGGCCGGATCCAGAGGAGAGGGGCGGCGCAGCGGCCGGATCCGGGGAGAGAGAGGGGGCGGCGCGGCAACCGGATCCGGGGAGAGAGAGGGGGCGACGGGGAATGAGAGGGAGGGGCCGGCCGCCGGGGAAGAGAGGGCGGCGCCGGGGAAGGAGAGGGAGGGGCCGGCGCCGGGGAAGAGAGGGAGGGGAGGGGCCGGCCGCCGGCGGGATCCGGGGAGAGAGCGAGCTGGGGCGAGAGGGAGGGAGCGAGCCCGCCGGATCCGGGAGAGGGAGGGGGCGCTGGGGTCCTGATGCGGAGGAAGAAGAAGGGAGGGGGAGGGGGCGCTGGGGTTCGGGTGTGGAGGAAGACGGGTGTGGAGAGGGGGAGGGGGGCGCTGGGTAGGAAGAAAAGGAGGTACTAGTGGTCGTTTGGATTTTTCTGTGCGGGTGTATGTTTTTCCTGTGCGTTTTAAAATAACCCACAGAATAATAATATTTTTTCTGTGCGTGTATGTATTTTTTCTATGTGTTTTTAAAGAACCGACAGAATAAGTTGTATTTTTCTGTGAGTGCTGATTTTTTCCGTGTGTGTATTTTCACGCACAGAAAAATCATATAATTATTCTGTGGGTTTTCGTATTTTTCTGTCGGGATATTTTGAAACCGACAGAAAAATTGTAATTTTTCTGTGCGTGCCGAAAAAAACGCACAGAAAAATTTGTCACCCACAGAACAATTCGAGTTTCCAGTAGTCGGGGGGGGGGGGGAGTAAAGGATTATAGTGAAGGCTCGTCCCACCGAGGCAAAACAAGAAATGACTACACTATTACTTGCTAATTAACGATCTAAATTGGTAGCCCCAGTTTCGATCCATTGACCCGCAGTGTGCCGAATGGTTGCGAGTAGATGCTGGACTGAGGTTGAAGATCCACGGAAGCACCATTCATTGCGCTCCTTCCAAAGTTCCTTGGCTACCAACGTGAGCAGGGAGTCGGCCCCACGTCTGCCCTCCAGGAACGCAGAGAAAGCAGTTCTCTGCTGCCGAAAGAATTTGGTGTGAATTTCTATAAATTTGGTCAAACATAAGAAAAATCCTACTTCTCAAACTAGTGAAAACAAAGCAGAGCAGAGTAGGGTACGTAAATCGAGAGATGCCACTAGTGCAAAACACTAGCAGCGGATCACCGTGCACACGACACGTGAAATGCTGGATCGATGAAGACAAACACTACATGTGCGTGCATGTGACCCCAGCAGGCCAGCTTCACTACTTTGTGGTAGTTCCGGCGCTCGGCCTGTGTAGATTACTGAATTTTTTTTTCTTTTGTGAATAGATTAGTAAAGACTTAATTAAGCGAGCATGCATGTGATTCCAAATCTTTTAACGGCGTTGTTATATTACATCGATGAACGAGAAATATACAAAGGACCTGTCTCAGTCAGCTTGGTACTCCTCTACTCCATTCTCCCAGCTGTACTCCTATACATGGAGAATCGCTTCCTGCTGGACTTGGATCACCCATTCACGCATTCTCTTTTCCACACTTTCATTCCGCAAAGAGCCCTGCAATAAGAAGTTGAGGTCAGCACTTTCATTCCATGCACCTTCGACGATTTTGCTTATAGCTAATTTTTATACCATGTTATGTGCTCTTTAGGGATAATATTGATGCAAATCTGTGCTTATATATGTATGATCTACTACTAGCAGGTAGATAGGCTTGAGCCATGGCGGCCGCCCTGGATGCTTTAGCACCCTACGTGAAGAAGCTTATCGCGGACATGGCACAAGAAGAGGTGTCCGTGCTGCTTGGTGTCTCCAGCGAGATCACCAAGCTGGAGGACAACATGGAAGGCCTCAAAGCCATCCTCAATGATGCCGAGAGGAGGCGCATCACTGACACTAGCGTGCAAAGATGGTCGACAAAGCTCAAGAACGCCATGTATGATGCGACTGACATCCTCGACCTGTGCCAGCTCAAGGCTGACAAGCGGAGGGAGTCTAGAGGAGGTGGCAATGTGGAGCATAAGTCGCCCGGCTGTTTCCAGTCATTGCTCTTCTGCCTGTGGAATCCCATGTTCGCACACAAGATAGGCAGCCGCATCAAGGAGCTCAACAAGAGGCTGGAAAGCATCCACAAGGAGGCGGACAAGTACAAGTTCAATAGTGGCCTCGGTTCCAACCTTGAGCCAAGGAAGTTAACTGCTGCTGAGTTATCCAGTTATAGGACAAGTTCACAGGTCGACGAGTCAGCCATAGTTGGGGAACAGATAGAGAAGGATACAAGGGAGCTCGTCCAGGTGCTAACCACAGATGATGATAATAATCACAACATCAAAGTCGTGTCTATCATCGGTGCAGGTGGCATGGGAAAGACTACTCTTGCTCAGAAGATCTTCAATGATACAAGCATCCAAGAGCACTTCAAGACGAAGACGATATGGCTAAGCATTACTCAACAGTTTGACGAGGTTGAGCTACTGAGGACAGCAATCAAGCATGCTGGAGGCGACCATGGTGCCGAGAAGGACAAAAACACTGTGACGGAGACCCTATTCCACACGCTGTCCAGTGGAAGGTTTCTGCTAGTGATGGATGACGTGTGGAGCCAGAAAGTGTGGAACGACGTGCTTAGTGTCCCAGTCAAAAATGCTAGCAAGAAACAACCTGGAAGCAGGGTCCTTGTCACCACAAGATCTGCACACCTACCCCAACAGATGCAAGCCCCCCTGCACCAACACCGTGTCAACCCTCTAGAGAATGATGATGCTTGGTCTTTGCTCCAGAAGCAGCTGCAGCCTGATCAGGTTAGTTGTCTATCCATACTTTATACAACAAGGCTATATACTTGATTTTGATAGAAAGCATATGGATCGGAGTTCCGTTAAATCTAAGCATTTGTGCTAGGAACACCAACTTATGAGAGTAGCAAAAGGAGACCAGTAAAACTATGATCTAGAAGAAATAATCAAATGTAACAACAAAACACTAGGATCAAGTTAGCTATTATTCACTCCAATGAAAGATTTAGTGCATGGCTAGCTCCGTATGAAGTCTAGCTATTTGAAATTTGATGGTATTTGAAATGTAACATCAATTATAGTGGAAGTTAATAGTGACCAAAATACCCCTGACTATTATAGTGCAACAATTAATAGTTATCTAAAAAATTCATAACTTTTGCATATGAAGTCGTATGAACATAAACTTTAAATATAATCAAAATTGTAGAGCTCAATAATATCAATAGCTTTGTAATTGACAAATTCTTTGTTTCAACTATTTAGGTTGCCAAAACTTCCTTTGAAATAATCAAATTTTGACAAAATCTATAAATATAAATGATCTCAGATATTGACATGGTATATACGAAATTTGTAGTTATCAGTAGGATCTAAACTTTGTAGATGATAATTTTTTATCTGAAGTAATATAGAGTCTCTTCTTAAATTTTGAAAATCCAAAATTTAGGAATTTCAAGTTACTTCGAACATTGGAATAGATGTTTTAAAATGTTAAATTTCAAATTTAAAAATATAAAATAATAAAATGAATATTCAGCATTCTAAATAACTTAAGATATTCTAACTTTGAATTTAGTATTTGGGAATTTGATTTCATACTATAAATAATTTTCAATCCAAAACTTGTGAACAACAAAATTATAGATCTCACTAAGCACTACAATTTTGATATAATGTTCGCCTTCACCCAACTTTATATGCAATTATGAATTTTTGGATAACTATTAAAGGTTTGTATTATAATAGTCAGGTGCATTTGGGTCACTTTTAACTTCTCTCTCCAAAGTAGTCCTTAGAAATATTATTTTAATAGCTACATTATCTAAGAACCAATTACCAGCATTGAAAAGTACTTTGTAG
Organism: Miscanthus floridulus; assembly: GCF_019320115.1. Taxonomy (NCBI): domain Eukaryota; kingdom Viridiplantae; phylum Streptophyta; class Magnoliopsida; order Poales; family Poaceae; genus Miscanthus; species Miscanthus floridulus. The sequence continues at coordinate 133,573,842 of NC_089589.1, forward strand.
CCAAGACAACAGTGAGCAGTGTCCCTTAGCAAAGACCACCATTGAAGAGTGCCCTACCGCAAATCTTTACAAAATGGCACACTTTTAATATGTTGGCGAATCTAAGTGTCCTGGTCATATAGAAGGACCATGGTCAAATTACACTTGAGCGGGCGGAGCCTCCTTGAGTGGGCAGAGCTCGCTATAGTGGTCGGCGACGTAGGCCAGGCTCCCGAAGTTGAGGACCTGGCCCGGAGCGAAGGTGCTGGCCGTGATGGAGAACTCGCTGGGGAAGCGGACACCACCGTCTAGGGCGGCGCCACTTGCTCTGGCGATGAGGCGGGTGGCTCCGGCCACTATAGAGCAGGAATCACACTTGACGTCCTCCCCTACCTAGAGCGCCAACTGTCACGGGATCAGAACCGCGGCAAGCATTGTTGTTTGTATTAGTGTCAAAGTACATGTCTCCAGTGTCTTGGGTGGACTCAAGAGCACAAGAATCAAAAGAAGGGACACAACGGTTTATCCTGGTTCGAGCTCTCAGGTCCCTACATCCAGCAGCTGATGATCCTTATACTCAAGAGCACCCAAAATCTGGGGGTTACAACAGAGTGTAAGAGAGAGAGATTTGTAGGGGATCGCTCGGTGCTGATCCTAGGGAAGCCTCACTGCCGGTGGAGCCTTTCCCCTCGCCGAAGAGGAGGAAGACGATCGGAGGAAGGGGAAGGAGATCTCGGTGCCCCTCTCAGGGTGGATTTGCTCTTGATGCATAGCACGAACTGGTTTGCTGAGGAGTCCAACGATCCGTCTCTGGATTGTCTAGAATTGTGTTCTGGAATCGTCCTCTCCCATCTTAGGATCCGACCTCCCTTACATAACAAGGTAGGTTGGGTACATGATGGTTTGTGAGAGTTTAGCCTATGGTCTACATGCGCTGGAGTCCAGGATGGTCTTGCCGTGGCGTCATGTGGACCGTGGCGATGTCGTGGAGCCGAAGAAGCCCTAGGCATCGTCCGGCTACTCTGTTTTGACACGCTGAATGTCAGGCTGTGTCGGCTTGGACCGGTCTTCACCAGGTGCGCCGTCTGGAGGCTTCTTGGTGGCGAAGATAGCCGGCTTGGGGGGCTGACGCGCGAGCCCGGAAGCCCTGGAGACCCCGAGGCTAGCGGAGGAGTTTGGCTTCTTGCGTCACGCCCAGTGCGTGACCCTTTCGGAGGAGTGGTTGACAGTGCCGCGCCCGCGGGGCAGTGCCGGGAAGGAGCTAAGGATCAGGTCCATGCTCCCTTCGATCGGGAGCCTAGGGCTCGGGCGAGCCCCCGAGCCCCAGGCAGAGGCGCCGGGCATGCTCGGGCTCGGCCCAATGCCTTAGCCGGAGGGTGCGCGTCTCCTATGGCTTAACATATCTCTATGTTTGGATTTCGTTAATAAGTAACCTCTAAATATAATGTTTGTCTAAATTATCCACCTATGTCATTACAAACCATAATGTAAAGTAGTTCAAAATTTACAACTAAATTACTCAGTCTACCATTTCTTATAAACCAAAACGAAGACCCTAAGTGTGCATATAAATGAATATTTTAATGCATCAAGTGCGTCCTAGTAGATAATGCCCAGATTTCGATTTTCGACTATCCTAGTCGTCCTATAGCTAATAATACCACGTAGCTGCCACACAACAAATTTAAAACGCAAAGAGACCATTTAAAGTCCAGAAATGCTATACAACACACATGTGTTTTAGCAAATAAAAACACATGGATTTTTTATCCTGTTGGCTGTAGTGCGGCGGCGTGCCTTCGCCGTCGTATGCAGCGTCGTTTTGGCTTCCCGGTCCGTCCTGAGCAGCGATCATGGGTTGCTGGACGGACGCATGTGTTGGTATATGTTTTGACGGCCGGCCGCATGTGCTGGACGGACACATGTGTTGGAACACACATGTGTTGGTATACGTTTAGACCCCGGCCGGTGCCTGCTATCCACCGAGAGAGAAGAATGTGTTTTCGATTTGTTTTTTTTGTCCTTGCATAGAAAAAAATTGTTTCTTGTGATCTGTAGATCTGTGATCTTGTGATTTGTGATTGTTTGGAGGCTATTGGATTTTAATTCTATGGTGCAAAAAAATCCATGTGTTGAAACTGCATAAAACACATGGTTGTTGGATAGACAGACTCTTTAAAGTCCGATTGCAATGCACGGATTCCATATATTAGTCTTATGGGATTTTGCGCCCATTCATGCGGATTCCATTTGAAATCGGCCCTTTCCAAGCATAGTCTTGTGCTTATTTTCGAATAAAGGACGGTACACTTCCAATACGTTGGCCAACCTACGCTTCATTGTTTTACTGAAGAAGCTTATTTACTTAGAGAAGTACATAAGCAACCTGATAGTTGTTAGAAATAATTAAGAAGCTTTAAATTAAATGTTGGCAGGTAGATGGAATTGATCAACTGAAAACTATTGGGATGGAAATTCTTGAAAATTGTGATGGCTTACCACTTGCAATTAAAGTGATTGGAGGTCTCTTGAGCACAAGATACCCAAGTGAGCATGAGTGGAAATCTGTATTGAACAAGCCAGCTTGGTCACTGACCGGACTGCCTCCAGAACTCGACAACCGGCTATACTTGAGCTATGAGGACTTGTCTCCCCAGATAAAGCAATGCTTTCTGTACTGCTCACTAATTCCTAAAGGTGAAGAAATCATTGCAGATGTAGTAACTCGAATGTGGATTAGTGAAGGATTTATCCAACCTTTGGATGGTAGTAGTATCATTTCACAGGAGTATGGGTTCGAAGAGATGGCAACTGAGTACTACCGAGAGTTAATAAAGAGGAACCTTTTACAACCCATAAAAGGATATTTGCTCACTGGATACCGGTGCACCATGCACGATGTGGTCCGCACCTTTGCTGAATACATGGCAAGAGAAGAATCACTAGTGGTGGTGGTTGGCAGAGAACAGGCTCCTACTGGTATGCATGTCCGTCGCCTCTCCATAGAACAGACCGTAGCAGTACTAGATTGGGGCATTTTGCAAAGGCGAGAGTCACTTAGGACATTAATTATAAATTCTAGAGTAAACTTTCATCTTCCTGGTGATTTGCTAGGTAGTTTCTCTTGTCTGCGGGTACTGTACATATGCTCTGTTGACTCAGATACCTTGGTTCCCTCTCTATCTATGTTGAAGCACTTAAGATACCTTCACTTGGAGGAAACAGATATATCTTGGCTACCAGAAGATGAAATTTCTACTGTACATTTGACTTGGTTACTGTAAGAAGCTATGCTATCTTCCTGGCAGCATCATAAAACTTGTGCATCTAAGATCTCTTGACATCCAAGGATCAAATGTTAATATCATTCCTAAGGGGTTCAGTGAGTTAACAAATCTGAGGTCACTTTATGGCTTCCCAGTACACGTGGACATGGATGCAAGCAATAGCTGGTGCAGTTTGCAAGAGCTGGAGCCTCTCTCTCAGCTTAGGGATCTTACATTATATGGCCTAGAGAAGGTGCAGGACAGCCGGATGGCTGAAAAGGCCATGATTAGCAGCAAGTGCCACCTTGGGTGTCTAGAATTGAACTACAGTGCAAATAGACATACTATAGGGACAGGTGGTGCTGAGGCAGAGCAGCAGCAACAACAGAGTGTGACCGAGGAAGTCTTGGAAAAGCTCTGCCCTCCAACCTGCATACAGAATCTTACTTTGAGAGGGGGATACGTTGGTCGCCGGCTACCAGACTGGATGTGTGCTCAAGCATCGGTGGACTTTAAGAGCCTAAGGTATTTGACGCTGGAGAACCTGCCTTGCTGCACCCAGCTCCCTGATGGTCTGTGCTGCCTCCCAAGTTTGGAATTGATGACCATCAAAGATGCGCCAGCCATCAAGCGTATTGGCCCCCAATTCCAAGCGTCATCCTCCGTGGCAGCTAGAGGTTCCGATGCTAGTACATCTGCACCGTTTCGTAAACTGAGACGGCTGTATTTGGATGGGCTACCTGAGTGGGAGGAGTGGGAATGGAACGACTGTGAGGAGCATATGGATGTGGAAACTGCCATAGCCATGCCTTGTCTGGAGAGACTCCAAATCAAAAACTGCAAGCTGAGCTGTCTTCCACCAGGCCTCGCCAGCACCAAGAGGCATACTCTTAGAGAACTATGGCTGTACGAGCTCACCAACCTGACACATGTGGAGAACATCCCTTCAGTTGTGAAACTTGACGTGTTTGACTGCCCTGAGCTGAAGAGGATCAGCGGCCTCTCCAGGTTGCAGAAGATGAGGATCACTTGCTGCCCAAAGCTGGAGGTTCTAGAAAGTGTCCCAGCACTCGACAGCCTTCGACTGGAGGACGCCACCATGGACACGCTTCCGGAATACCTGCGAGCTGTACACCCAAGGTATCTCGAGATGGGTTGCAACAAGAAGTTATATGAATCCTCCTCATCTCCAGGTAGCTCTGAATGGAAGAAGATCAGCCTTATTCGAAAGCGCAGTATCAATTGATTGAAGATTCAGATACAGATTCGGATGAACATTCAGATCATGCTAAGGACTGACACCTGCATCGAAGACATCTAATGCGTCCAGGTAATTTAATTTGCACCCTTTCACTAGCCGAAAGTGGATTCAGATATTAATTGTTGCTTGTACCTCAATTCGTTGCACAACCACACTAATCTCCATGCATCGATCACTTATACGTACGTCAATTATATGGGTGATTAGCAGGGAGGAGAATCATTCATCCGACCATACACAGGCACAGGCACTGCGGGGCGTCAAATAATATGGTGTTTGAACGAAGTGTCGAAACAGCCTCCTCTAACGAGAAGGCATCCACAGTTGTTAACAGTCAATTGTCTTAAGAATATCTGTGTCCTCTGTTCATCTTCTCCCTCTTCAAGTCACGTTTGTATATTTATTGTCTCCTAAATTTCTGTTGATGGACGAACTTTACCTCTTTTCTTGTACACAATTATAAATCATCTTAGGCAACACATGATGCTTCCCGCTACATGGGTCACTAAGAGCAAGAGGCTTTTAAAGATGGACAAACTTTGGCCCCCGTTTGGCAGGGCTCTCTTAGTTCGTATTCTAAAGTAAACTTTATTTATCCCGGTAATCGATATGCCATCAGTTTGGTACTATCTGCTTGCTCTTGCTTTGGCCAAAAATCCAGTTGTATGGGTGAGTGGCGCACTCTACTTAGTTGTGCGGTTTTTGGGCCCGGTTTTCATTCAAAAAACTGGACAAGCACTTATTTTTCTTTTTCTTTGTGTAATAAAAATTGTGGCTAAGCGTTTGCCGTCCCTTAGGAAAAAAAAACATAGGACTCTGTACAGATTGCCATGGGCTGGACGACGCTTGGAATTATAATATGGTGAAGCAGAGTGCTGAATAGAATCATTGTCTTAAAACTTTGGCACTAGTGTTTTCATATTCTTTTGCTCGCATGTTTGTAAATTAACTAAGGTTCCGCCTTGGATTGTTATAATGAACGGACATGTGGTGATAAACGAAACGTTCTGTAACCAAGGTTGTCCTCTGCTTTTCCAAGAACTGTATGTCAGTCCTCTGCTTTGTAGCGTGCAAGAACTGTATGTCAATCCTCTGCTTCGTAGCCTGCACCAACACATCCTCTGCTCTGAACGGAAGGAAACCGTAACAGAGCGTAGCAGAAAGCCAACACCACCTGCAACGGCGCTACTTCTGGGCCACCATGGTGTTCTCCTCCGTCCAACTGGATGGCTGAGTGATGGGAGCATATATACAGACCTGGCGTGCATCGGAACCAAGAAATGAGAAAAGACATACAAACAAATATATATGCATCGCAATCAAGAAAAGAGAAACAAACGTATACAAACAAACAATTTGGCGCCGTTGGTCGGGAAAATAAAGCTTGTCTTAGACGTTAAATGAACAGTATCCCAAGTTATATAGTACTGATGAGGACATGTGTAGACGGTGATTTATTACTGATTGCATTGTCTAATGGGGACGCACAAGACTGATAGGCTAAGTGGGTGTTTGGTTCCACGGACTAAATTTTAGTCATGTCACGTCGAATGTTCGGATGCTAATTAGAAGGACTAAATATGAGTTAATTATAAAACTAATTACACAGATGGAGATTAATTTATGAGGCGAATTTATTAAGCCTAATTAATCCGCCATTGGCACATATTTACTGTAGCACCGTATTGTCAAATTATGGACTAATTAGGCTTAAAAGATTCGTCTCGCAAATTAGTCTCAATTTGTGCAGTTAGTTTCGTAATTAGTCTATATTTAATACTCTATACATATGTCAAACATCTGATGGGACGACTAAATTTTAGCCCGTGAAACCAAACACCCCTAAGTCTCCGTCGTTTATCCGATGGATCAATCAATTTCTAGTACTACTCTGTAGCTGGTCGGGGACATAGATGGCGGATAGCTGGCATACATACGTGCACCCGAGAGTGACAAATGTACCAGATCATCTGTGGCAATATATCCGATGAGCCAGGACTGCTGCACCTGATAATGACAAGTGTAGCATCTGCTAGTGTACGCACGCCTGCTGCCAATGCCCCTCCATCTAAAGTACACTGCTCTAGCAAATTATTCAGACACTGGAATTGTTGAGCCAGCCCCACGGAATTATTCAGACACCGGCTAGAAAAAACAAAATAACTTACAATTTGTAATGTAGGGACTAGGGAGTAGTATTTAAAGTATGATAATTATTATAATACTAACTTTATATGATTAGATTTGGTAAGAAAGTATACTATCCAATGATTATAAGTTTATAAGCATAAATAATATAATATAATATAAAGCAAATGAATAGTCAAATTATAATCTAGGAGACCGTGTCATTCTAACTTGTGCCAGATAAAATGGACCGAAAGGAGTATTATTTTTTTAGAGGAGGTTTTTTATATCTTGTAGTCCATCTTTTATACTGAACTTTGTTTTTCTTATGATGTCGGAATTGTGAGGCACTCTTTTGAGTGTCCTTTCATAAAAAAAGATACATATTTTAGCGGGGAAACTCAAGCTTGCCTTATCCGGTGACGGAACAGTATCCGAAGTCACTACTGGTTAGGACATGGACCGTGATGACTAATAAGGATGAGCAAATAAGAACGAAGACTGATAGAGAAAGTCTCTGGCGACGAATCAATTTCTGGTATGTGCTAGTGCCAAACAGGAAAAGAGGGATCGATCGAGATGCAGACAAGAGAAGGCAACCAAGACCTCCCATCCCTCATCCACATGACGGCAAAGGCCAGAAAATCCAAGGCAGCCATTAGCCATGCCTCCGCAGCACCGTTGACGCTCACCGCGGAGTCCGCGAGATCGGCCAAGTTCCGGCCGCTTCACACACTGCGCCTCTTGGGCTCCTCGCAGAACTGGAATTGGCTGGTGCAAAAACTGACCGACTAAGACATGCATGGACTGATATACCTCGGACGCACTTGCATTATCAGGCTTCCAATTCCATCACCATCAGGCTTCAGGCAGGCGACAGCAATCAGGTAGGCTCTGTCCTATTCGGCTATTCCTATAATCCTATGATCCCTAATCGTGTACGTACTGATTAATAATTGCAGTTACCCTATTTTATGAAACTGCAGTTCATAATTGTTTCTCCAAAATTTAACATAGCCATGTCGTCAAGAAAGTACTTCTGGCAATGATTAAAAAATGTTAGAAGAAAATTTTAATGTAATTTAATATGTATACAAATTATTTCATATAAATATTGTTTTTGCATACAATTAACTGCTTATTAGTAACATTTCGTATATGTGTATAACTAGCAGGGAGTAGTATTATGATATTTATATAAAAAGACTTAAATTTTTAGTTTCGTTGTAGGTAGAAAAAAAATTACTCAGGACCGGCCCTGACGAAGACATGTACAGACGGTGATTCGGTGATTTATTACTGATTGCATTGTCTACTGGAGTAATGAGGCCGACGAACAAAAAGTCTGCGGCTATCCATGGTTCAATCAATTTCTAGTACTACTGTGTAGCTGGTAGGTGACATGGACGGATAGGGATAAGCACAAAAAAAAACCGGAATTATTGAGCCAGCAGCCCCGATGGACAAAAGTGTCCAACGGAGTGCCTAGTACAATCAGGAACAGTGGATCGGAGAGCTGCTGCCATTACTCATAATATAATGGAATAAATAGAAGGACCATCTGGTGGTTGAAGGAGGCTCCACGGTCATGGAACTATCCAACTAAATATCCAAATGTATACAAACAAATATATATGCATCGGAATCAAGAAAAGAGAAACAAACGTATACAAACAAACAATTTAGCGCCGTTGGTTGGGAAAATAAAGCTTGTCTTAGACGTTAAACGAACAGTATCCCAAGTTATATAGTACTGACGAGGACATGTGTAGACGGTGATTTATTACTGATTGCATTGTCTAATGGGGACGAACAAGACTGATAGACTACTCTGTAGCTGGTAGGGGACATAGATGACGGATAGCTGGCATACATACATGCACCCGAGAGTGACAAATGTACCTCCGGGTACCTCCGAGAGTGACAAATGTACCTCCGGATAGCTGGCTTACATACGTAAGATAACCGCCTCCCAAAATGGATTTATGGGGCGGTTGTCTTAAGACGTCCACCGCCGTAAATGGTTCATTTTTTGAAGACGGTTGTCTTAAAGCGACCGTCTCCGTAAATCCATTTTGGAGATGGACATTTTTTACTGCCTCCGTAAATAAAAACACATGCCTCGGTTAATCCCTAGACACTTTACGAGGCGGTTGAATTTTGTGACCACCTCAGTTAATAAAAGTGCACTGCCTTGTAAAATCATTTGTGTAGTAGTGAATTTTTGCCAACGTCTTTCAAGGGAGATAGAAGGAGGTAGAACAAGTTACCTGACCGGTGGGGCCATGGACACATTTATGACCTTTTCACTCGGTTTATTGATGACCCATTCAACTAAAAATGTATATTTGAATGCATCTTGTATGCTGTAGCAGATAAGGATAATTTGGTACTACCTCTAATTAACTTATATATGTTTTCGCTTTTTTAGGTATATGGCTTTGTTATGCACCTAGATATATGCTATGTCTTCATAATAATAAAAACTATATGGCTTTCTTAGGCACCTACATAGATCTTTTATGTACATGGCTTTGTTATGCGTCTACATGCCTTTGTTATATATGCACCTAAAAAAGCCAAAACAACTTATAATTTGGAACGGATGGAGTAGTACCTACCCAAGATTCGACTATCATAGTCATCCTAAAGCTAATACCCGTAGCTACACATGCCTTTTAAGTTGCAACAAATCTAACTTGTTGAAACCTCTTGCCTTCAAAACACAAAGATACCCAAGTTTCAACTATCATCCTAAAGCTAAGTGCATCTCGAAGAGTTTTCAAAATCCACTCCCAATTTTGATTTTTTTTGGCAAGATTGAAAAAATTGTTGTAACACCCCCGCCGTTAGAAGCCTATAGTAATTGTGTTGATGGTCCATGTGGCACATGTGGAGTTTGTGGTTGGTGTGTTTAGTGCCACTTTTTAAGTTTAGGAGGCTGAGGGCTAGCATATAATCTTTGTTGTTCCAAACGTAGCACCTCCGGGTTAGCCATTTTACACGAAGCGAGGACAAAAGTGTAAGCGAGGTGCTACGCGTATGCATGTCTGTTCCACGTGCGGAGCTGCCCACATAAGCAGATTTGGACGGTGTGCGTATCATCGGCCAATCTGGAGGTGGAATGATGTGGACAAGAATAAAGAGTAGGATAGGTTTTCTTAATGTAAATGTACAAGAGAGAATGAAAGTATAAAAATAGCTACAGTGATTTAGAAATAGTCTGGGCTTCCTGATGCAAAATTCTCTTCTATATTTTAGAAGCCAGATTTTAGAAATTGTTGGAGAAACCCAACAAATATCCTGCCTATATTTTTTAACCACTTGGAAAACTCATTGATTACCAATTTTTTTTGGAACCGTTGGAGATGCTCTAATGCCCGGTAGCCAGGGAAAATTATTGGTGATAAAATTTCGATGAAATGGATAATCCCACTTATGGTGAGGTCCAATAAAATGTATTAACACTGAAATTTCATTTTTACTAGTCCGCTCACATGAAAGTATGATATTCTCAAAAATTAATATTATTATATATTTATATGCTAGTTCTTGATGTTCAATGTTTTAGACATAACTTATGCAATATTTTTGAGAAATTGAGCCATTGTTTGTTTAATTTCTTTTGACTAAAAATTTTCCGATAAATCGGAGAAACCCGTTTATCGGTGACATCCTATATTTTTTTCTATTAATAAAGTGAACCATGTCCGTACAGATTGACCAAAACTGGACAAGCACCTGTGTTTTGTTTTTCTTTGTGTAATAAAAATTGTGGCTAAGCGTTTGCCGTCCCTTAGGAAAAAAAAAGACACACAGGACTCTGTATAGATTGCCATGGGCTGGACGACGCTTGGAATTTAACTAGACAAGCCGGACCTGCTCCTCCGAAGGAACCACCGTCCACGTCGTCCTGAAACCTAGACAAGCCGGACCTGCTCCTCCGAAGGAACCACCGTCCACGTCGTCCCGAAATTTTGTGGCCGTCTGATCTGCCGATCAATGGTCCAAAACGCTCGAAGCGGATTCCGTCGGAAGCAGCTTCTCCTGCTTTATCCGGCTTCTCAGCTGCTTCGTCTCGGCTTCCCTGGCTTCTCATCCGAATCCGGCCTGGCAAATATATACTTGGGCTTCCGCTTCTCGTTCCAGATCCTTCTCCCAACTTCCTCTCTCCCTCACCCGTCGGTCTCTCCCTCTCCCTCTCCCTCTCAATCTCCACGCGGACAGGGGCGGCGACGGCGCGGGCGGGCACGGCGTCTGCGGCCGGCCTCCTCCTCCTCTCCCCCTCCTCCTCTTCCCCTGGCCTCGCGCCGTGCCGGCCGTGCCCGCATCGTCCGCTTACGGCGCGAGGCGCTGCCAGGGCGCGGGGCTGCGGTGCCCGTCCCCGGCCACGGTGCGGCGCAAGCGGGCGAGCCGGTGGCCGCAGGCGTGGCTGCCCCTCGATGATGCCTCCTCCCTCTGCTCTGTGTGTGCTCGTGTGCTACAGGAAACCCTAGCTGTCCGTGCTGGAGGTCACGAGCGCCCAGCGCCGACCCCACCCCTGGCGGTGGTGCCCTGCTTCCGCGTGGAGACGCTCGCCAACGACAGCAGCGGCGGCTGCGTGGACGACGAGGTAAGCTCCCAGCTCTCCTCTCTCTTGCCCTCACTTTCTCTATCTTGATGAAGCTCACATCTCGCAGCATAGACCTTGTTTGTGCAAATATGGCTCCAAACTAGCCCAGGGAAAAAAGTTCTGGGAGTTTGGCTCTATTTAGCACGAGCTAATGCAACTGTTTTCAGTGCCTGATCTACGTGATTGTTTTCAATGTGTGCACAGATTGTGCTAAATCTCCTTTCTTTGGTGTGCAGTTGTATGAACTATGAAATACCTGGCTCCTCGCTTATTGATATGTTGAGTCTTAGTTTTCCAATGGAATCATTAGTTGGCGCTATTTGTATGTTGTCTTCTAAGCACCTTACTTTCAGAGCTAAACTAACTGGTTATGGTCTTGCCTTCTGTCAGGACTACACTGAAGATTATACTTCCTGTATTGACAATTACATGCTTTAGTTTCCTTTCTCAGTTTTATCCTTTATGTTAGAAATGTGTTTGTTGATTTTCATGTCACTTGCAGGTGTAATAGTTTATCTGCCATTCTACTCTACTGCTCCAGGCTTCTACAGGCAGATTTTGTGAAGTTATGGAAGAGCTCTTTTTTTTTGCAACTAACTTCTCCCGTGCATGTGTCTTATGTATGAAACCGCTTGAGGCTTTCTCCAGCTGATAGCAGATGTCGCTTGGTAACCGGCTGTCCAAAGATTAATTTTCTTTACTGTTTTTTTATTTACTTCAGTATATGTGTCTTTGGTTGTAAATTTGGAGGTCTTTAATTTACTTGCTTACCTCATAATTCTGATTGCTATTTCTGCTTCCTCTCCAAAAATGATGTAGATCAAGGAATTTAGGGGTAAATGATCCAGAGCTGAATTTAACAGTTCCATAACAAGGCCATTTGTTCTCTCAATTGGAGCTCAGCCCCACATTTTTTTTTCAGATGCAGCTAGGCACACACACCGAGGGCTTTAGTTGTATACCCACCTTTTATTTACTTCAATTTCTCCTCGGTTGCAGCTTCAAATAACTTGGAACAAATTAACAATGCCCAAGTTTTTGTGAATTTGGGAACAGCACTTTAGCTCCATAGGTCACTATCTTATTTATTTTTTAAAGATTCACACTGAGGGCTTTAGTTGTATACCCACCTTTTATTTACTTCTGTTTCTTCTCTATTGCAGCTTCAAAAAACTTGGAACAAATTAACGGTGCCCAAGTTTTTGTGAATTTAGGAACAGCACTTTAGCTACATAGGTTACTATCTTTTTTTTTAAGATTTTGTTTAGGGTCTCTTTAGTTATATACCCACGGTTTACTAACTTCTGTTTCTTCTGAACTGCTGCTTGAAACTACCTGGAAATCATTAAATATGCCCAGGTTATGGTGAATTCGGGATCAAAACTTTTGCTACGTAAGTTACTATCTTTTTTCTTTTTTTTACCATATTTCCTTTTCGTTCTCTTTCTGGAGTAACGCACAAAAGCCTTTAATCTTCAGTGCTTGAAATGCAAGGGTGATTTTGCGAATGTAAGGTCCGATAAAACATTTCGATCATTATGGAGTAGTCATTCAGTTGTGTAAGTTGTTCCTATATGAGCTTCTACAAGTTTTCAAATTCCTGACCCATGCATCTAAGGTCTCATGATCCATGCAGTTCATACCAGCTTCTATATGACCTTCTGTGGGCATTTAGTTAGTGTTGTTTCATGCTTTAATCCTGACTGAACTGGTGTCGTTGTCCTGATCTTATCCTCAGTTCCTCTAAGCTCCCTTCGCTCACCGAACTTTTTTCACCTATTCTTAGAATTTGAGTTCTGTTTCAAGCAAGAGATTAAATATTAGTTTACTATGCCTTTCCAGGAGTATTGATTTTTTGGTGCTATGGACAGTCCTAAAAGACATGGATGTTCAGTACACCCAATCGCACAGTTTCTTCGCCAGGTAAAACTATTTTTCCATTACATTTTACAGCAAGTAATGCGCCTGAACCATCTTCGCATAGGCCCGTTTGTTTTAGCTTTTGGCTGTATTAGTCAGTCTTCATGTGTAACAAACTTAATAGTTATCTTCCCCTGCGCTGCATCCTTCCGCCAATCCACGGGCGCTCGACGGAACCCTAGCTGCCTCTTCTTCCTCGCCGGCGGCGGCGACGAAACTCTACCTGCCTCCTCTTCCTTGCCGGCCGTGGCGCCAGCCCTCAGCGCCCTCCTCCTCGACACCCTTTCCCCCACGCCGTAGGGGCGGAGCGACGCCGCCCCCACCGTGTGCTGCGCCGGTGGCACTGGTCGCCTCCCGCCGCAAGGGCCCCAAAGGTCGTCGTCCTCGGGCACGACGCAGCAGATGAGCCCCGCCGGTTGTTTACGGCACGGCTGCTCCCTTCCATAGGTATGTATGACACTGTGATTTGTTGTCCCCACATCTTCTTCTTGGGATGGTTCATTAACATGTTTTGATTTGGCTTGCGTACCACAATTCCAGGTTCTCAACTATTTCGATTTTGTAGTTATGATTTTGTCGATGCCTATGTGATTTCTACTTCATGAAATAGCCTCAAATGATTGTGGAATTTACATCCTTGGTCGTCTCTTCATTATGTCATTTGTGCTTTCCAAACATATCTAATTTACATTCCTTGACGCTTCTTCTCATATGTCCTGTGTGGTCGATTTCCAAACAAGAATGCTTTTAGTCAACAAATATATTAAGTATAAATGACAGTGCGGTGGACTAGGAATAGCCAAGGTTTCTTGAAATTTTTTTGATTACATATGTCCTCTATTCTCTGTTCCCAGTCATGAATACTAACAAGATTATGAAAATGGATATTAGCTATAAATGTTAATGCAGTGCATTTGGATTTACCAAGGTGTCTTGAATTCTTTTTTGGGTGATACAATTACATAATATACATACATTTTCCAAATGCTACTGCATTATACTTATTATTTGGGAGTCCAAAGCATTTAAGCGTGTACCATAGGTTCATTAAAATTTTAAGAATCATATAGATATAGATTAGAAATGGGCACTGAAATTTTATAGCCACAGCTTATTTATTCAGAATCATATTCTGGTACTAAGCCTGTATATATTTCTTGTTGTTGTCATGTGTTTTTCCACTAATGCAAATGAACACATGGCCTATTCCCAAAGATGACGTTGTCAGGCTTTTGGTTCTCCTTATTCTTTGAGTTTCCCTGCAATTATGTGCACTGTTGTTCTTTCAAATCCATTGGAGTCCCTGGCCTGCTTGTTAGACTTAGAGGTATTGCTGTATGAGACCAAGGGAAGCAACTTTCCAAGTTTATTTGGGTCTTTCGACACACATATTTATCAGGTGCATGATCATAGTGTGCTTGCAAAAAAAAAACTCCCGTCTCAATACCAAAGGTTAGCTTCAATAAGGCAATGACATGAACATTTCAGGTTTCGCGGTTCGATAGCTGTAGATACCTAGGAGTTCCCTAATTTGTTTGCTACATTTTATTCGTGATTCGATACCTGTACATACCTACGAGTTCCCTAATTAGTTTGCTGGATTTTCTCGGTCAGGTAATCTCTAGATTCATTCAAAAATAGTTTGTGCATGTGAGAATGTCTCTATGACTACATACATTGTTGGTACACAAATGGATTCCTATCAGAAAATTGAGAGGACTGAAAAAATACCTACCTCCATGTTATATGAACATCCATCGTAAAACCTACGACATCACGGATATTCATTTTAGATAGAACAACTAAATTTAATTGTAGGGGTGATCTGTCTGCACCCCTAATTCTATACCCAGCAGTGGCATTTTGTTAACATCCCTTACAAGACAAAAAAATAATATAAGAGGCAGTCATCATCCTAGCTACCATGTTTCATTTTTTATACAGCTGTCGCATAAATGTGTACATGGCTATTGTAAGGTATTTACGTCTCATTATATGAAATTTACTTTTACATGTGGGCAGTTGGTTCATGACATGTTAATATTTAAAGCAAGATTCTTGCTTCTTTATGCTATTCCCAGGTTGGATCTTGTTGGTTGTGATCTGACTGACCGCCTGGTGAAGATCCTCAGAGAAAAAAAGCTGGCCTTCGTTGCTCTACATTACGAGCAGGAGCTCGCGACTGCTTACAACATAGGTCTTTCTTTTCTTGCTTTGGAAGTTTATCTAATCTTAAGTTTATTTTCAATTTGGTCTAACAAAGAGTAGACTGGCTGCAGCAACTCAAGCATTATGATTGACAGTTTTTAATGCAACCTGTAAGGATATGTCTTCGTAGGAGTTTTGCATAGGCAATGGTGTCTCAATGTGCCCATATCGAGTGAGACTGCAGCCTGCACACCAGATAGCTTAGTCATTGCCACACATCATCTGCAATATGTTACATGTGTGAAATACGACCTACTTATATTATTCTTCTCTGGTCTCTATAAGCAAGGTTCTTGCTTCTTCATGCTATTCCTAGGTTGGATCTTATTGGTTGTGATCTGACTGACCGCCTAATGAACATCCTTAGACAAAAAAGCTGGCCTTCGTTGCCCTATATTACGAGCAGGATCTCGAGACTGCTTACAACAAAGGTCTTTCTTTTCTTGCTTTGGGAGTTTATCTAATCTTAGGTTTATTTCCATAGGTTTCGCGGTTCGATAGCTGTAGATACCTAGGAGTTCCCTAATTTCTCTGCTATATTTTATTCGTGGTTCGATACCTGTACATACCTACGAGTTCCCTAATTAGTTTGCTGGATTTTCTCGGTTAGGTAATCTCTAGATTTATTCAAAAATAGTTTGTGCATGTGAGAATGTCTCTATGACTACATACATTGTTGGTACACAAATGGATTCCTATCAGAAAATTGAGAGAAGACTGAAAAAATACATACCTCCATGTTATATGAACATCCATCGTAAAACCTACAACATCACGGATATTCATTTTAGATAGAACAACTAAATTTAATTGTAGGGGTGATCTGTCTGCACCCCTAATTCTATACCCAGCAGTGGCATTTTTTTAACATCCATTACAAGACAAAAAAATAATATAAGAAGCCGTCATCATCCTAGCTACAATGTTTCATTTTTTATACAGCTGTCACATAAATGTGTACAAGCAGGTGTAGAGTCTGAATTTACAACTCTACAAGGTTCTACAGATGAAGATGCCCTCCTTCCATACAATCTTGATGCAATCTTGAACCCGTACAGCGCTAAAGCCATTTTCACTCCTACCAGCGCCCCTAGCCTGCGGTGCTGGTAAGGGCCCTACTCAAGTCATTGTAGCCTTTGATTTCATCAGAGGTGCCTCTAAGTCCTGATGTGTTATCTTCTCCTTGATTGTTGCTTTGGTTTTCTTCTTCCCCAAATTATTGTCTGCCTACACTGTGATTTGATACTGCTGCTTCCTAGCCATGTGAACTCCTGCCTGTGATCATATATCTGTATGCACCATGTAATATTTCCTACCTTGCAAATATGCACCCTAGGCTACATTCAGGATTACAGCACTCATATTCTCTCTTTTAATTGCAGTCTAGTAATTACCTTGAACTAAGCTCTGGTGAACTTATTTTTCAGCAAAGAAGCTACTGAGGGGACCTCCAACCCATCTTCCACATCGACAGCAAAGGGCAAAGCCAGGAGAATGGGGTTTCAGCTTCAGCGCAGAGCTTTCATGGTTGGTAAATAAAACACTAATATTCTGAAACATTTTACTTAATCTTGCTCACTTTGGCTCAGACACCTCACCTGAATTACCACCTGAAAACAGGTCAGTTACAAGAAGACCACACGAATATGGAGTTCTGATAATCAGCATAGACCAACGACCGACCGAGGCAGCAATCTTTACGTAGCAAAATCTCCATATTTAGAATCATGTATCGTTGCACGGGCACGCGAAGGCGCGCGCCCTCATACTAGTTATAATATGGTGAAGCAGAGTGCTGAATATAGTCCTTGTGCTCAAACTTTGGCACTAGTGTTTTCATATTCTTTTGCTCGCATATTTGTAAATTAATTAAGGTTCCGCCTTGGATTGTGATAATGAAGGGACATGTGGTGATGAACGAAACGTTCTGTAACCAAGGTTGTCCTCAGCTTTTCCTAGAACTGTATGTCAGTCCTCTGCTTTGTAGCGTCGAAGAACTGTATGTCAATCCTCTGCTTCGTAGCCTGCACCAACACATCCTCTGCTTTGAACGGAAGGAAACCGTAACAGAGCATAGCAGAAAGCCAACACCACCTGCAACTGCGCTACTTTTGGGCCACCATGGTGTTCTCCTCCGTCCAACTGGATGGCTGAGTGATGAGAGCATGTACAGACCTTGCATGCATCGGAACAAAGAAATGAGAAAAGACATACAAACAAATATATATGCATCGGAATCAAGAAAAGAGAAACAAACGTATACAACAAACAATTTGGCCCCGTTGGTCGGGAAAATAAAGCTTGTCTTAGACATTAAATGAACAGTATCCCAAGTTATATAGTGCTGATGAGGACATGTACAGACGGTGATTTATTACTGATTGCATTGTCTAATGGGGACGAACAAGACTGATAGGCTAAGTCTCCGTCGTTTATCCGATGGATCAATCAATAGTACTACTCTGTAGCTGGTAGGGGACATAGATGTCGCCGCCAAGAGCTGGATATCGGCACCCGTAAACACCACCAAGAGCAGTGCCGGCAGCAGTAGTGAGCGTGCCTGGACCCGAAGAGCAGTTGTTGCCGCGCGGTCGAAGAAGAGGGGAAGGAGGCAGGGGCGCCATTGGAGGGGACACCGGCTGCAGCAGCCGAGCTCCGCGGCGGTCCGAGAGCGGAGGAGCAGCCCGAGAGCGGATGAGAGCCCGCCCCCGTGCCGTGGATGCTCGCCTGCACCCGCGCCGTGGATGCCCTGCCCGCGATCGCGTGGTGGCAGGCGAGGGCTCCGGCGGAGTGGCTCGGTGCAGATCCGACGAGTACTCGACCGCGCCACCGGAGCTCCATGGCCAGCTTGCGCCGTCGCCCTTATCACACAACAAGCACTGGGAGGTGACGGGAATGCCAACCGGGTGCTTGGCCAAGCCAGGCCCCAGAAAACGAGCTCCACCAGCATTCTGTCCTCGCCAGGCCAGGGGCTTCTGGATGGCCTTCTGAAGCCAGGCCACAGCACACAAGCCTATCTTGGCTCCAGGGAACTAGGCCAGAAGTTAGCCACCTAACAAACACACCCTATGTCTCTCTGGCTCGTTGTGGGGTTAGTTGGTGCCTCTATAACAAACTAATCCAAAAATTCGCTGTGGCTAAACATGGGCCATGCATGCCGAAAGCTTGGACAAATTTTTGATGCTTGCTTCAAAACCATACCAAAATATGGCCAAGGCTACAAAATTATTTGTTTGGACTAGCCATGCCTAATTTTGTCGCACGCTTTGAATATGACGTGCCGTGTCTATATGCCATTATTTCAAAAAAAAAATTTAAGATTACACAGTCCAACGCAAACGCTCACAACGTACGTACACTCACCCCTATAAACACATGCATGCAAACCCTAACCCTATGAGCACCTTCCAAGGCCGAGCTGGCAAATCCTGGAGACGAGATTGACAAAGTCCCCCACATGTGTCTCGCAGTCGACATGAACGTCACCTACCAGTGAAAGCACAAAGCCGTTAAATCTTTGCAAGTCACTCCCACGGGGAGTTGAACCAGGACCACATATACTACCGTGGCTATTGTAACCACCGGACTATGACCCTGTTCGCTTCGCTGAAAAAACAAGTTGAAATACTGTTCCGGCTGAAAAAATAAGCCAAAAAGTACGGATTATAAGACAAGCGAACATGACCTATATGCCCTTTTGCTATATGCCATTATTTCTTCTTTGAAATATAGACATGTGAGACCTTGTTTTGTAGAGAGAATCATAAAGAATAATAAAGAAGTGACGAGAAATAGATATTAGTATTTTCAGTTTGATAATTCAAAAAAAATCTAGAATAATACTGCAAAGTTGTTGGCCGATCCACATCTGAGGGGTCGGTGATGCGTGATGACTGATGGAGACATATATAGACCAACTGACCTGGCATGCATGCACCGAAATCATTGAGCCAGCAGCCCCGATGGACGAAGTCTCCATCACCAACATGGTCCTTTCATTAAATTTCTATACTATCCCCGGGGGGCCCGGCATTGCTATCTATAGTGTTTGACACACACACACACGACAACGCTGGCCCTGCCATCCTACCATCACGTTATATAATTGCTAGCTATCGCTAGGTACCATCACCAACTATACAAAAAAGCCCCGCGCTCGGAGAGGAGAGGAGACTGCTGCTACCTGGTGGCGGTATCCAACTGAGAAGCAACAAGGGGTGTGTACAGCTTCGTTACATCTGCTGTATTTCTATATATTTCTTTGCTTGCTTTGCTTAATGATGATGATATGATGAGCTCTATATATTTCTTTGCTTGCTTTCCCTACTACTGTAATGACTGCCTACACAAGTTAACAATTTTTTTCTTGGCTTTAATTAACTTGCCTTCCTTTTCCTTTGCACGCACGATTTGTAGCCCCAAATGCATGTTCTAATTAAAATAATGCCTTCTGTTCTACACTTAATTAGTCAAAGCATGGTCGTCCTCTGCTTTGCACGAGTACTATTATGGCTCCATTCGCTTCGCTGAAAAAACAAGACAAAACACTGTTCTGGTTGATTTTTTGTGAGAGAAAAACACTGTTCCGGTTGAAAAAACAAGCTGAAAAGTACGGATTATAAGAGAAACGAACAGGACCTATATATCCTCTCAGCAGATGCTCTGCTTTGCACGAGTACTATTATATATATATATATATATATAGATATAGATAGATGCTCTGCTTTGCAAGGAAGGAAAACATAACGGATCGGAGAAGATCACAACCCTAATGCCATGTATGCAAGGGTGCGATTGAGATAGGTGAAGGTACAGAAATTATTATTATTATTATTATTATTATTATTATTATTATTATTATTATATATACCCAGACGAAGATAACATGAGAGCAGGAAGGAGACGAGAAAAATAACATGAGAGCCTCTAACGCTGAAGCAGGGGAGGGAAGTAAAAGCGATGTATGCAACTCTAAAGTAAGGCATAACTTGCGTAGCCTCTCTATTGATGGAGAGCGAGAAGGGTGGTTTTAGATTGCAAAAGAGATGGAGAGTGCTTTAGAGAGTCTATATGAGTCTGGCTTTTTGTTTTGTTTTCTAAATTTTATGATAAAGCGGTGTGTAGAGATCCTCTTGGAGAAGTTTGTTTCTCTAGCTAGCTATACATGCAAGCATGTTCTATTCACATTAATGCAGGATCATGCTTGTAAAATGTATCTGTAGCGAATCTACATGGTAACTGCAAGTTCTATCCTTCTAAAAAAAGGAAAAAAAGAATGAGCGAAATAGGTAGCTTGAGCGAGGCTGGTTCTTTTCCGGCGTTAGTTTGAAACTCCCCGCTGCTCGCCTTTTGGTGTAAGTATAAGCATACTAACGTCTTGATCTTTGAACTCCCAGCTGCTCGCCCTTTTGGTGTGAGTAAGCATACTAAACGTCTAGTATCCCTTGGCAAATCCTAATTCACTTTAAAACAATAGATCTAGATTGAAAAAAAGAATTATCATGATCCAAATTATATTATGAGGGTCTAGTATAAGGTGATTTAGTACAAGTGGCACAAAAGAATAAATGATCCAGTGGTTGTTCTGATGAAACAAGTGTATGATTCTGATGTACTTGTATATGTATAGGACAGGCGTCTGGGGGAGCCATGGCCGCAATCTTGGATGCTATGGGACCCTACGTGATGCAGCTGATAGCCGACATGGCAACAGAAGAGGTGAAGATGTTGCTAGGCATATCTGGCGATATTGAGAAGCTAGAGAACAAGATGAAAGTATCAAATGCTTCCTTGCTGACGCTGAGAGGAATGCGCATCACTGAATTGAGGGTGCAAAGATGGGTTCTGAAGCTCAAGAACGCCATGTATGACGCCACTGACATCCTAGACCTATGTCAAATCGAAGCTGACAAGCAGAGGGAATCGAAAGGTAGCAGCACGGTTGAAAAGGCTCCAGGCTTGCTGCCGGCCATTGCTCTCCTGCCTACGGAATCCTGTGTTCGCACACAAGATAGG
The DNA here is from genome assembly GCF_019320115.1 of Miscanthus floridulus. NCBI lineage: Eukaryota > Viridiplantae > Streptophyta > Magnoliopsida > Poales > Poaceae > Miscanthus > Miscanthus floridulus. Next base: position 133,595,230 of record NC_089589.1, read on the forward strand.
CAGCCGCATCAAGGAGCTCAACCAGAGGCTGGACAACATATATGAAGAGGCTCACCAGTTCAACTTCAATCAATCTAGGATCCCACCCAGAACAGAGGATGTCCACTAGAGAGAAGGCTGACATCTGAGTATGTTGAGTCAGCTATTGTTGGTGAGAAAATTGAGAGGGAGACAAGGGAGCTTGCTCAAATGCTAACCATCAATGGACACCACGACATCAAAGTGGTGGCCATTGTGGGCACAGGTGGCATGGGCAAAACCACCTTGGTCCAGAAGATCTTCAATGAGACCACCGTCCAAGGACACTTCAAAGTGAAGATATGGCTAAGCATCACCCAACACTTTGATGAGGTTGAGCTTCTCAGGACAGCAATTGAGCATGCTGGGGGAGTCCATGGTGGGGTGCAAGACAAGACCCTCCTCCAACGGACGCTCACCAACGCCTTATCCATGGGTAGGTTTCTCCTGGTCCTGGATGATGTGTGGAGTAATGTAGCATGGAGCAATGTGCTTAGTGTTCCAGTCACAAATGCAAGTGAAAATCAACAGGGCAATTGGGTGCTAATCACTACAAGATTGGAAGACCTAGCTCTACAGACCAGAACCTCCTTCTACCAACATCATGTCAGCCCACTCAACAAAGATGATGCTTGGTCCTTGCTCAACAAACAGTTGTTGCCAACACCTGGTCAAGTTAGTGAACACATATACCATTTATTTTGCAGTTTAATGCACATTATTCCCTTAACTCTATCTATTCAGGGCCTATTTTGACATAGTAGGTTTAGAAAACTATGGTATTACAAACTAGTTAAAATATACAACTCCTAGTAAAGCCATAAGTACGCTTCCAAATTATTGTGCTTTGTTGTTGAATCTAAAGTGACTCATGAATATGCATCTAAATTATCCACACTAATCCATTACGTGTCCACCTATACAGGTTTGAACCTTTGAGATATAAGTCTTAGAAGTTTGTGGAAATGTTTAGTACCTATATCTAATCAAATTGCTTGTCCTTGTGCCCTTTGTCTCTCTTTTATTCTTTATACATAATAACCATATAGATACTCTGTTACCTCTACCGAAGTGTGATAATTTGACCAAGTAATCTATATGTTTTCATCAATATTCACTATTTCTTCCTTTTTGTATCACAAAAATGTGTGTCCGCAATGGTTATAGTCCATGATGAGCTACGATGTCATGGACTGCATCTTTTATCGTATTATTAGTCATTGTAATTTTCTATGCATATATCTTAAGTTGAAACTCTAGTTGTATATTCACCTATTAAGAAAAAAATAGCAGATATTAGGGAATGACCCCCATTACATGGAAGGAGCCACCTTGCAACAAGACATAAAAGCTTAAGAGATCCTAAAGACAACATCCAAAGTGATAACCTAAACAACACATATTTGAGAGTGATTTCCAAGTTAAATCCCACAAAAGTGCTAGAAAGTTTTGATAATGGCTCATTGGAAACATGGTGAACATTGTGTAACACACCAGCCCGTTAGAAGCATGTAGTTGTATTGTTGGCCCATGCATCCCATCTGCCAAATGAGGAGTTATAGTTGGTGCGTTTAGTACCACCTTGGAAGCTTAGGAGCGTGAGGGTGCGTGAGGGCTAGCTTATAATCCTTTTCATTCCAATTGTAGCACCTCTGGGTTAACCATTTTATTATAGAAAGTGATGACCAAAGTGCAAGAGATGTGCTATGCAGACCTGTTCCACGTGAGGAGCTGGGCTGTAAGCAGATTTCGGACATATGGTGTTATAGGTAGTATTCAGAGCATCAACTCTTTTGGCATGTGACCAGGGAGGGGTGTACCAAGGGGTGGTTCTAGGCATCTGCTGTGTGTGGTGAGCTGCCGAGGACATCAGCCCTTCATGGGATGAATGTAACACCTTAGCCTGTTAGATGCCTGTTGTTGGCCCATGTGGCACATGAGCAGTTACAATTGGTGGGTTTATTACCACTTTATATATTTATGAGGGTGAGGGCTTGTCATTCTAAAAGTAGCATCTTTGGGTTAATCCTTTTACACAAATTGAGGACTGAAGTGCAAGAGAGGTGCTATGTGTATGCAGGCCTGTTGCACTTGAGGAACTAGGTCAAATAAGCAAATTCTGGACGCAGAGTATTACACACTGTCATCGGATAATGGCACCCAAAACTTCCTAGTGATGCCCTTGAAACTGTATTAATTATTTCTTCCATCATTCAAAAATAATTCTCATTTTTTGTTTTATTTTAAAACTTGTCCGGTCAAATGACACATCTTTTTTCAAAACTCTTAGGCATTCTTTCATAGCAACGCACGGGCCTTCTTTCATATATTAAAGACCAAAAGGTTTCTTTATCTTTCATCAATCACAATTGCCCGATGGGATCCAATAGACTCAATATATTCCATTTGTGTACAAGTTAGAGTAGGATGTCTAAGCATGATGCAGAGTCTATTTCCATAACAAATTGGAATACAAAAGTGTTACCATGGTCCACCACATTTACCTATGTCCATACAAGTTAAGTGTTTTGGTGTGGTGCATAGCCCGATTCCAAAATGAAATGGAACAAATAACATGATTGTTGAGAGTTTCCTCCCTTACACATATGAGTAAAAATATAGCATGTGTCAAGGCACAATATAGCGTTTGATTTTAGATGAATTGAAACACATGAAGTGATTACTAAATAGATATCTAGCACTACATGAGTAATCTAACTACATGACAAAGTTCCCATTGCAACGCACATGTATGTTTGCTAGTAATAACCTAAAGAAAACCCCTAATATGCATCCAAATTATCCATCTCTATCATCATGAAAATAACAAAAGTAACACCTAAATATGCATCTAAATTACCCATATTTTTCATTAGTAAAAATAATCTAGGTAACATAAACATCTGCATCAAAATTATCGACTTGTACGACTATAAAAAGGTAATAAATGTACCTCTAAATTTGCATCAATATTATTATTTTTTTAGTATTAAACGTAATCTAAGGTCACTTATAACTCTCCAATAAATTACTCATCTCTCCCATCTACATGTAAGATTGGCCACTAAATCATAATTTGATTTTGGCAATTTATGCATATTTAAGGCATGCTTGATTGGCTCTCGAAATTTTCCATGCCAAATATTCAGTTGTGAAATGTTGCACAAAAATATTTGTCATCGATTTGTCAACCTAAATGTGCGATGTAGGCAAATTTAGGTAGCAAACTGAATGGAAACAAAAAATTTAGCGTCCATCAACAAATCAGCCAATGCATTGGGCGGAACTGCCATGGACAGCTCCCAATGTGAGGTGGGCCCACAAATTCCAAACTGAACCTTTCTGCTCCCTCTGTTCCATAAATAATGCAATTCTCACTTCCCAAGAAGTCAAGTAATTTAAATTTTGACCAAAATCATATAAGAAACTACTAACATTTATAATACAAAGTAAGTGCCATTAAATTATTACATAATATATTTTCATAATAAATTTGTAGGGAGACATAAATGCTAAAATTATTTATTAAAATTTTATCACTGGAGCTATTTCGGCTAGCGCGAATCCCATAATTGCTCTTTTTGTGACAGGGAGTATTTATCATTTTAGCTTCTTCCGTCCGCGCAGGCGGGGCAGCATATACAAAAGATTATATAGTATAACAAATCGGCTAACTGCTTACCATTATTTTACAAATTCAATATTGTAAATATGTTTTATGAGTGGAAATGGTTGTTTGTGCTGGTAGGTACATGGAACAGATCACCTGAAAGTTGTCGGGATGAAAATTATCAGTAAGTGTGGAGGTTTACCACTTGCTATCAAAGTGATGGGGGGACTGCTAAGTACGAAGCCCCTAAGCGAGGGTGATTGGGAGGCTGTTTTGAAGCATCATGCATGGTCAGTAGCTGGATTGCCTAAGGAACTGGACAACGCGATCTACTTGAGCTACGAGGATTTGTCTCCCCAGCTGAAGCAGTGCTTCCTATACTGCTCACTTTTCCCTAAAGGTAAAACTATTTGGCAACGTCAAGTTGTTCCGATGTGGATCAGTGAGGGATTTATCCATCCACCAGACAGAAGCAGTAGTTCATGTGATGATTATGAAATAGCAGATGGGTATTACCAGGAGCTAATCACGAGGAATCTTATTGAACCAAAATCAGCTCTCACTCGATACTCATGCACCATGCATGACGTGGTGCGATCTTTTGCAGAGTTTATGTCTAAAGAAGAATCATTGGTGGTCCAGGATCAGCAAGATGATGGTGGTAGCAAGATCAGCCATGTACGTCACTTGTCTATAGGATCAACCAAGTCAGCACTAGAATGGGATATTCTACAGAAGCACAAATCAGTAAGAACATTAATTATAAATAAAAGAATTAATGTTCAGCCTAGTGACTCATTTGGGAGATTGTCTGCCCTAAGAGTGCTTTTTATAAGGGGTACTGATTGTGATAGATTGGTTGACTCTCTATGTCAGCTGAGGCACCTGAGATACCTCCACTTAAGGGATACAAATATATCTAGTCTACCAGGAGACATTCATAGGATGAAGTTCTTGCAGCACATTGTGGTTGCCAGATGTCCACAGCTAGACCATCTTCCTAGCTGCATTACACAGCTTCTGCATCTAAGAACTCTTAGCATGTATGGTTCCCATGACAATGTTTTAATACCCAAGGGGTTTGGTCAGTTAAAAAATCTAAGAACACTTTTTGGGTTCCGAGTACATTTGGACAAGAATGGGGGCACGGGCTGGTGCAGCTTGGAAGAGATAGGGCCTTTGTCCCAGCTTAGGGTGCTTACTTTACATGGTCTAGAAAATGTGCCTGCTAGCTCGTCGGCTGGAATGGCCATGGTTAGTAGCAAGGAGCACCTTGATTACTTGGAACTACATTGGAGTAGAAGCGGATTCATGGAACTGAGGGATGAAATCAACAAGCAGCAGCAGCAGAGAGTAGTGGAAGAGGTAATTGAGAAGCTCAGTCCTCCATCCAGCATACGGCATCTAATCATTAAAGGATACTTTGGTAGCCGGCTACCAAATTGGATGATGGTTCCAGCTACATGTGGCTTTAAGAGCCTGAGGATTTTAAGGATGGACAAACTTCATTATTGCACCCAACTCCCTGACGGTCTGTGCCAGCTCCCTTGTTTGGAGAGACTGGCCATTAACAACGCACCTACCATCAGGAGTGTTGGGCCTCAGTTCCAGTCACCCTCCCCCCTAGCAGTGGGTATTATCACTGCTAGTTCAGTTGTAGCTTTTCGTTACCTGTCAACTCTTCGTCTGGCTGGATTGTGTGAATGGGAGGAATGGGTCTGGGAGGAGCAGGGCGAGGATGTGACTGTAGGTACCGTGGCCATGCCTGCACTCAAGGGTCTCACAATTGCAAACTGCAAGCTAAGATGTCTTCCACCAGGGCTTGCCAGTAGCAGGAGGCATGCTCTAAGAGAACTGTACCTGTACAAGCTTAGCAACCTGACATATATAGAGAACTTCCCTTCAGTTGTGGAACTTAGAGTATTCGACTGCCCCAAGCTGAGAAGAATCAGTGATATCTCTAAGTTGCAGAAAATCAGGATCTCACACTGCCGAAATCTGGAGGAGTTAAAAGGTGTCCCATCACTCGACAGCATGGAGATGAGGGACGGCACCATGAAGATGATTCCACAATATCTGACAACAGTAACCCCAAGATATCTCAAGTTGACTTGCAGCAAGAGGTTGTACGAGTCCTTGTTAACAGGAAGCTCATCTGAGTACGACAAAATAAGCCATATCAAGTCACGGACCGTTTGTGCTGAAGATTGACGTCGTATTATCGACTACTTTCGCAGAAGATGAAGATTAATTGCTGCACGACCATACCAGAAATAAACCACGTACTATATTTTCAGGTAACAGGTGTTCCACATTACTTTTGGTTCACAGTGCAGTGCACCGCACCTACATGTGCAGTCGTAGTACTTACTACGTAGTAGTACCGCTTAATACGCACTCAATTTGAAGTATCATTATCCATTGATCCTGTATGTAACTAATATATATGCAGGGATCCTTATGGCGGAGCCGCATCCTGCTAGCTTGCAGCGGCCAGTACTCTGTTTTGCTCAATTGCTCTGCTTGATGCTGCCGGTGGGTGGGTCACAGCCAGACTGTGTACAGAGGCCTACGAACGACATACTGAGGAATCATTGTAACCGGAGGCGCTCTTGTATTACTTGGGCCTCCATATTTCATCTACTATGTATGTTTTTTATTAAAGTATTGGACCTATGTATATTTGTACAAGTAATGGACCTGAGGTGCAGGATTTGTAATAAACAGGGAGCAGACATGGGAGCACCATAATGGTATGCTGATCCCTGCCAGATCATCATGGTGATTATGATGTGCTCTGCTTTCTGACGCAGACAGGGCAAATGTCCAGAACGAGCCTTCCTTGTGAGTTGTGGATAACAGATACGAGCAAAATCGTTCCATTCTTGTGAGAAGAGTGAGAATCCAATCGAGAGATAGAGAAGTAGCTAGCTAATGGAGGGCGCGGCGCAGACCCTCGTGAGCGATGTTGGGCAGCTGGTGGGGGCGGAGTTCCGGCAGCTGGGCGGCGTGGGCGGCGAGGTGGCGCGGCTGAGGAACCAGCTAGCCACCATCAACGCCCTCCTCCGCATGCAGTCGGAAGCCGACGAGGACGCCGTGGACCATTTCGTCCGCGAGTGGATGAAGCAGCTGCGATTGGTGGGCTACGACGCCGAGGACTGCGTCGACCTCTACCTGTTCCGCGTCAAGTCCCGGCCCGGCGACCACCTCTTCGTCTGGTGCAAGCGCCTCTTCACCACCCTCTGGTCTCGCCGCCGCCTCGCCACCGACATTAGGGACCTCCGCGCCCACGCCTCTGACATCAATGAGCAGCATGCTAGTTACGGCGTCAGCCTGGACCCACTACGCCGCCCTCTTGCTGCTGCTTTTGCAGGCCATGTGCGCGCACCGTCGGCCGGTGCTCTCCGCCCAGCTGATGGCCGAGCTGACAGCGCCAGCGAGACTGACCAGGACCACCTCGTCGGCAACAAGGCCCGGGCTACCGACCTTGCCAACAAGGTCAAGGAACTTAAAGATAACAACGAGAGTGACAAGCAGCTCAAGGTGTTCTCCATCGTGGGCTTCGGAGGGCTCGGGAAGACAACGCTGGCAGTGGAGGTCTGCCGGCAGCTGCAGACGGAAATCGACAGACAAGCGCTAGTGTCCGTGTCGCAGACATTCAGCGCCAATGACCTCCACGGGTTGCTCAAGAGCGTGCTTCGTCAGGTCGCGAAGCCGAAGAAAACTAGCACCGACCAAGCGGATTCCCTGGGTGATATCGACGCCAAGACTGTCGACGAACTGAAAAGCGAACTCAAAACGAGGCTCGAGAACAAAAGGTAACAAGCAAAGCAATAACACACCTACTCCCATCTCACAATTACTACAAGCTATAACAAATACAATATACTCCCTCCGTCTGCAAAAGAATGCAATTCTCGTATTTCGCGGAGTCAAACATTTTAAACTTTGACTAAAAATATATAAAAATGTACTAACACTTATGAGACAAAATAAGTACCATAAGATTAGTCATAGAATATATTTTCATAATATTTTTTTTTGGAGATATAAATGCTAATACTATTTACTATAAGAAATTTTTTACAATAATTGGGGAAAATTCGATGGCTGACATCGACCGAGAGCGGCCAATCCGACGGCAACAAAGGTAGGAGGCAACGGGAGGCAATGGGTCGGAGGCAACGTGAGGCGATTGCTGTGTCTATGATCGGTGGGCCATATGCGCAAATATCGCCTTCCATTGCCTCCGCAAATGTGGAGATTAGGACTGGGCGGTAATTTCATTCTCGTAGTTTTTTTTTATAAAGGGTAAAACGGTAACTCTATAAATGCAAAAATAATGTTTTGAGTAATATAGTTAGGATGGATAATACAATTAGTATAGTTAGTTAAATGAATATGTCGTTTACTTCTTCTAGGGTTCCACCGTCGCCATCCTGCGAGCCGCCGCCGCCGTCGATGGGAGGAGGCCGGGCGCAGGGCAAGGGGCCACCCCTACCCCTCGTTCCTCCTCGCCGTCATCCACTCGGGCGTCGCCCTCCTCCTCGCCGTACTCCGCTCGGGCGCTGCCCTCGGCGTTCGTCCATGGTGGAGCAAGAGGAGGCAGGAGAGGATGGGGGCCATGAAACCTAGATCCAAGCGCGCCATGAGGAGGAGGCGCCGGCGCCGACACCGACGCTAGTGCTGGCGTGCTGCACATGACCAGGGGCAGGTTCGACACCACCGCGGTGCTATCTGCGATGGGCAGGTTCGGCGTCACGCGCCTCGCGCTGGCGCCGCCGGCGCTGCTGGCCATCGTGCGCACCGCCGAGGAAGCGAACGCGGGCGCTGCCGCCCACGTGGCCACGCTCTTGGCGGTGAACTGCGGCGGCGCGCCCCTCACGGCTGACCTCATTGCGCGCTTCTCGCGCACTTTACCCGGCGTAGGCGTTACCCAGGTTGGTTTCTCGCTGCTGCAAGTTCATGTCTTTTGATTCTTAGTTCAGAGAATATCGTAACTACTAGAATCCAGTGAGTGCTAATCTTTGTTTTTGCAATATGAGGTACTTGCTGTTGCTTTTGTACAACATAGATGATCTGTTTTGCACAGACTTCAGTTGTTATGTTTGCTGCTGTATTTTAATTCCAATACAATTAGGATCATTTTCTTTGTATTTTAATTCCAATGTTCACTTGTGTTGAAGCCTCAAAAGATGAGATGTAATTCATATTAGAACCAGTACGCGTTTTGTGAAAACTGGTTTTTACTCTCTTCATTTGGCTTGCAGGTCAAAAGGTCGTTGAGCCAGTTTACTCTCTTCATATGCCTTTTGCTGGCTCTCTGGCTATATGCATATAAGCATATTAGAGGAGCTGCTTATTTCATTATTTGCATGAAGCTCGAGAATGGTGAGCTTTCTCTTCTCACCTTTCTTGTCAGGTATAGCACCATCAGTTCAGTATACAATATGATATATGTTTGGAAGGAAAAAAAAAGATACGTTCTGCAAACCATTTGCCTGACATTCTATAGTCTGAGCAGGGCCATTTCATGACCCAATTCATATCTGCAGTGGACTTCAACAACATCCTAATTGGCCATTAATGAATTAGAGGGGCCACTGATCATGAAGCAATTTAGCCATGGATTACTGTAGTTTTTTTCCTAGAGATGCTACACATATTTGATATGTGATGCAACTTTGAAATTTTAAGCAATCGTAATACTTTTGAGTTCATTTAGGGCTCTGTTTGATTTATTTATGCTTGTTCTCACAATGTCTTTATGCTTTATACAGGTTTACACAGACCTGTTTCGACAAGTGCATTGAGAAAAGGTACAGATATGATCAGCTTATTCTATGTAACACTTAATGTTCTATGATGTTATATATGGATAATCACCAAATAATTGAACTAAGCTACAATACATTACACCTTAAGTTTGGAACTTCTCATGCCATGTTAATTGATAGTCAAGAAGGATTTATCCTCTATGAGATTGGACTATGATTTTTTTCTTCTTCTGTGGATTCATTTTATTCCAGGTATAAAGAAACTGAGCTCAATATGGGTGAGAACAGTTGCATTGATCGATGTGTTTCAAAATATTAGCAGCCATGTTTGTTGATACCCTTTCTCTTTGGCCTTTGCGGATTCATTTTATGCTTATTCCTAGACTATGGATTATTGATGGGCATGTTTGTTGATACCGTTTATGAAGAGATGATGATACGCTTGATGTGGTCTACTTGAATCTACAAAAGTTGATCTCATATATTTTTCTTTCATAGTCAGAATTTGTGCATATATGGAAAAGTTATTTAATGTGTTCCGTAGCGTTAGCACGAGCAGAATTTCTGGTGGCTTGGTTGGAGCATTTGTAACATTGGGCAGGATTGATGTGTAACACTAGCCTCTTCCTTGTGCAAATGTTTCAGGAGACCAATATTGCCATGCTAACTGAAGATAAAACCAACCAATTGCTGTCTTCATTCTGGATTCAGGCCAATCAAACAGATAATACTCCTTTTAATTATGAGGCTATTGGCCATTCATACAGCCTAACAGTTCTTTCTTCCCGCCTTAAGGTATGAATTTGTTTGGAAGAAAAATATCCTTTTGACGTTTTTTGATGAGACAACAACAAATTTCATAGAAGCACAAAGTTGTCAGTCTTCTCTCTTCACGTTTTTGGGCAACAACTTTATTTTATAAGAGATTCAGTAGACTTGTCCGTGATCCCTTTTTCCAACTGCAATAAGGCATCCTTGCCATTGTTTTAATAATCCTCATAATTATGACTAAATTATTTTCTAATGTTCTTGATGCCACAGAATTCAAGCAACGGCAATATCATTCAGTTTTTCCAGTTGCCATTGTCCCTTCGAAGTGTTGCTTTAACCCCGAGTGGTATGATCTGCATTGTGAAATTTTATGGTTTTCCTATCTCTGCTTATTTATCTCTCATGCAAAGTCACATGTTTTCGTTTATGCAATTTGTTCAGAAGTTCTGCCGGCTTCTTGCCAACGGTCTATTTTTACATTAGCAATGAGTATGCTGGCTTTTGCTGGAAAAGTTTGTCAGATCACTGAACTGTCAGACTTGCTAAGGTGTTTTTCATCTTCCAAAGTAAGTCTAGCGCAGAGAATATTAAGATATTATGTCCTTTTCACTTTTCACACAAAATACTTCATGCTGTATCTCCTTTATGGTTTTTTCATGTTCCTGGCTATCTTATACCAGCTTCTGCTTCTGTACTATTTAGCAAATGTAAATGCATTGGTTTTTCATGTATGATTAGTGAAAATGTATTATTAAATGCTATGCAGATTGACCCTTACCTAAGAATAGGTGAAGACTTGCAACTCTATGTAAGGTTGCAATCGGATCTAGGCAGCTATGGTTCTGAAAGTGATCAGGAGGTTGCCAAATCCATGCTTTCTGACTGCAGGACAAAAGTAGGGATTAACGATCAGCGAGTGCTTGATGTTATTGCCTCTGCACTTTCTAATTTCATTGAGGTTAGTCCTTTGCATGGTCAGTGTGATTTTGCCATATGTTTTTTGTTGGCATTGCATGCTGGCGTCACATGCTGTTGTGAAGCAAATGTACTATCCCCCTCCCCCCTTTCCAATTGTGATTTCCCTTGTTTTTCTAATCGAAACTGCACTAACAGATGGGCAAGGATGTACTAACAAAGGAGCTCACTGAGATGTTCACACCTGAAGAGATGCCTCTGTTTGGAAAGTGATGAGGCAGAAGATGTGAAGTAGTTGATCTACGCTTTTCACGACTCAGAGAGATGACTACAAAGATAGCGAACGTTAGAGCTCCAAGATGCTTATGTTATCCTTTAATTAGCAACGGCTTCTGAACTTGTGTTATCTCTATGTATACTATGTTAGGTTATCCTTGAATTGAGGTCAGGAATCAAAATGCTTATGTAAAAGTCATTTTTGTTGCTAATTTCTATTTGGGAAGCTAAGGATGATGACCTGGCATTGCTGTGAACAACTCATAAGGCGCTCCTCGAGGAGGACGTCGCCGCCTGACCCGCGCTCCAGGATCCGCTCAGGAAGGTAACAAGTCGAGCGAGATAGCCTCAGCTAGCAGTGCCAGCCATAACGTCACCGGAGAAGCACTTTGCAGAGGTGAACTTGGGATGGAAAGATTGTCAACCTTGTTGATGGGCTTTGAATTGCCAGTGTTCAACCTGTACTTTGTTCGTCAGGCTATTAGATACTCCATCTTAGGATTTGGAACGGATGAGGACACACTTACCAGGGCGATCATCTCAGGGTCCGAGATCGGCATGAACAAGATCAAAGAGGAATACAAGGTCAGGTTCAAGACCACGGTCACCAGCGACATTGTTGGTGACACCTCCGGGTATTACAAGGACTTCCTGCTGACCTTGATAGGGAGTGAAGATTAAAATTAAAACAACCTGCTTTTGTTGGGAAAGATGTGTAGAATGTGTATCCGCAACCACCAAAAAAAAAAGAACTTTCATCAGAGAACATGTACAAAGACCGAAAATATTCTGATGCATTCATGCATATGCATCCATTCTTTACAAGATTTTAAAAGGTCCATATCACGTTCAGATAAACCAAACCATTCTCTCCTTTGTGTTTATTTGATAGTTCTGAAAAGCTCCTTTTCCGCTTAAAAAGTCATTAAGCAGAATGCTTTGAGGCCACACAAAAAATTCACAGAAAGTAAAGTGCAGCAATTTCATATTGGCGATGAGGAATGAACTCATCTAGGAAACTAGGACCCAGGATCAGAGTATTATTATGCACTTTGTTATTCTAATATACTCACAGCATCTTCTGCAGCAACACAAAGTACAACAATCGAAATGTTCCTGAGCCTCATCCTCTACTGTTAAGAATACATTTATCTCTCGTTTGGACGCAATACAAGGTTGGTCTCACGCGCAAAGTACAGGAAAAAAGACAAGTGAGCACCCCTTCACACTGAGCACAAAAGTGATGATCATCTGTCACCAAGCTTTTGCCCGTCTTGATTTCTTATTCACTTCAAGAGAGAAGATATCCTCATCTCCTCCTGGATGACGAAGAAGCCGCAGCAATTATACCACCAGCAACAAGACCCACAACTCCAAAGGCGCCTGTGATGATAGCCATGCCAATCATACCATCTGCATTTAACCATCAAATAAGCCGTTAGCCCAAGTTAGACAAACCATAAACAGTGCATTGGAATGACTAGAGGTTTGCTCTATTGTTCTTTTCTAATATTTGAAACATGGATACATGGTAGATAACTTTATTAAGACATGATGTCTTGATCCCTACTGCTTTTCAGGGTCCATGGCTGACAGCAGTGGTTGGGGAGGTGAGGTCTCAGATTTGGGGATATATGTGAAACTTATCTCTTGATCAATACAATTGATATTTACATTAGGACATGGAGAATTACTGGACACCAGCCCTGTTTGCTTCCGCTTATAACAGATTCTCGGTGAAAAAAACGAGAATCCCACCAAATGCCTTGATTATCTCAGCTTCTGCTCACCACCGATTCAGAACTTTGAACTAGCAAAATCGAGAATCGAAAAACATCCCTGCATTACGGCGATTTCAAACAGACAGGGCCATCATGTTGGCATTATAGTAGCACATGATAAGCTATTGGCCATTCATTTTCCTAACTTGGTAGTGGACATTATAGTAGGAGATGCAAAATCCATGGGCATCCATTTTATCATTTTCCTACACTGAAAATGGAAAGCATAAATATTATACCAACCTCAGTAAGACTGATTTTCAATTAAGGGCTTTTTCTGAGTTCGTATGAATTAGTTATGAATTTCTGAAGTTTCAATCATTTCTGAAAATGGGAAAAGGCTGAATTAATATCGTGCTGACACGTGTCACGCTCCTGTTGGTCCACGTGGCATGCTGACATCAGTATGACGTCAGCATGACGTCATCATCTCGGTTCCGAGCTGACAGGTGGGGTCCCGCTGACGTCAGCATGACGTCATCAACGTCATCAGTTACTGACAGGTGGGACCAGGGGCTCTTGGGTCACTGACATGTGGGTCCGATCAAAGTCAATGTCAAGTCAACGGGTGAGTCAACGGTCAATGGATCACAGTCACTGACAGGTGGGATCCGCATGGCGGTATCACTGACATGTGGCCCCAGTCAACGGTCAACGTTGACCGGTCAATGGTCAATACAGGCCGGGCCTCGACTGGGCTGGTTGGGCCAGGCTTGGCCCGCCACGTGGCGCGCACTGGTGCGGCCACGTTGTCTTACTGGGCCACTAACGGGCCGTGGTCCACGGGCGCAGGTGAGGCACGGTTCATGGTGAACCCGCCTGCGTTGGTCCATAGACCGCAGAGCCGGTCTATGAAGGACTTGGTCCACTTACTCCTTCCCAGGGTTCGGTTCACGTGCATGACGTGGTCGTGGTCGGAGCTCGGCGGAGCTGCTCGGGACGTGGTCGACGCGGTTGTGGTCGGTGCTCGGCGGAGCTACTCGGGACGTGGTCGACGTGGTCGTGGTCGGTGCTCGGCGGAGCTGCTCGGGACGTGGTCGTGGTCGGTGCTCGGCAGAGCTGCTCGGGACATGTGGCCGGCGAGGGGAAAATCCCCTGCTCTTCCCCGACGGGGCTCCCGCCGGCGGTGAGGTCACCGGCGAGCTCCCGCGGCGGTGCTAGCGTCCGATTAGGGTAGGCAAAAGCGCGCCAAGCCTCGGCGAGCGTAGTGGTGGGGTCAAGGTGGTGGCTAGGGCTTCCTAGGGCTCTGGCCATGGTGAACGGCGGCGTGGGTTCGTCGGCGTGCATGAATAGGGCTACAGTGGTAGCGAGAGCCCAGTTGGAGGAGTGTATGAGCTCCACGGTGCTTCTACAGCCATGGTGGGCGTGTTGAAGGAGCTCCTGGTGCTCCCAGTGGCTCCGGCCACGGTGGTGGGTGCAAAGCGGAGGCGGTGGCGCTCCGACGAGGTGCGGTGCGGCAACACAGGGCTCCTGGTGGGCTTCTTCCTCGGCTAAGGTGAGCGCGGTGTGTCTCTCGTCATGGCGGAGCCAGTCGGGGTGTCAACGTCACCTTTACCGTGACGTAGAAGACGCGGTGGTCTCACCATGGTTGTGCTCTCGGCCATGGTGAGCGCGCCCATGCATGTGCGCTCCTGCTCCGATGTACAACGTCATGGCTGGGGTCCTCCTTTTGGCTGATGGCAGCGCGCACGGCGCGTCCTGGGTCTCGGCAAGCGTGGCCATGGCGGTCTCCCTAGCTAACCAGTTGGGCTAGGACGGAGCTCGAAGCTTCAGCAAGGTTTCGATCATGGCGGTGCACGTTCCATTTGGCTAGAGAGGTGGTCTCAGCAAGATGGCTCACCGTGAGGTTCGTGGCAGTAGGATGGCGGTGCAGTGGGGAGGTGAGGCCATGATGAGGCGATGCAGTGCCGTGCCGAGCAGCTACGTCGTTGTAGCTGATCGGGGCGGCGCTCCTGGCTTCGGCGAGGTCCTCCCCGCAGCGGCTTCCTTCTCCACCTTGGTTCTCCCTCCTCCCTCTCTCTCGGCTTGACGCTGTGTGGTGCTGTGCCACCAGCGGCGGCGGCGAACGGGCTGAGGGTTAGGGCCCATGGACGTTGGCTTTTATAGCCGAGCTCCAAGGGCTCCAGTGGCGGACGGCGATCGGGCGGTGGTGATGCGTGCAGCGCATCCGACGGCTCGCGTGCGGTAGCATAAGCGCGGCGCAAGGGGGAACAAGGTCATGCGATTTGCATGACCCTAGGCCCGCGCCTGCTCCGCGGTCGGCTCCCGGTCGCGTGGAGGGAGCGTGGGGAAGACGACGACGCTGTAGCTGGGCGGCTGACAGAGGGGGCCCGTTTGTCAGCTTGTCCTGATGCGGCGGCATTCAGTGCGTGATGGCTGACGGGCGGGTCCGGCTCGTCAGCGGCTTGTGCGCGCGTGGGTGGTAGGGTGATGCTGGGCCGGCTTCGTGGGCCGCGTGAGCGAGTGGGAGGGCAGGCGGCTGGCTAGCTGGGCCGGTCGAGGCAGGCTGGGCTGAGCTGCTGCCTCCCTCTTCTTTCCTATTTCCCTTTTCTTTTTCTATTTCTTTTTGTACTATGTTACACTTCTTTCATGTATATAAATTAAAGTGGCATATTTCTCCTTTGGTATAATGTCCCATGTTAGTACATTTATTTATAAACAAATACTTGTTAGCTTTTATTAATCAACACATAAACCCAAATAAAATCCAAATCACCATGTTGAATATAATGCCACTTGATGTATGCTATGTGGTAAAATAAATTCAAGGTGATGAGGTGAGATACTTGTGCAAGTCATGTAGGTTTAGTTGGATTACGACTAATGCAACACTTAGGGTTATCTCCTACAAATGTCACTCATCATCACATGGGGTTTTGAAGAAAAATTTTGTAGTTGGGATTTTTGGTGTGTGGATTTTGGGTTGTTACACAACTCAATACTCATATTTCTTAGTTCATATGGAGCCCTCAGAGGGAAGTTTTGGTAGTTTGCTCGCCAATGATCCCAGAAATCCAAGAGCAGATAACACATGCTTCTAGCACATGCCAAATTTCGCACCCAACACTTTCAACCAGACTCAGTTCCCCACCCCACCACCACCATTCAACCACTCCCATTATCCCCAGCATAGTCAACCTACTCATGCCATGCACAACTTGAATCCCTTTGGTGGTGTAGGCAACCTCCAATAGTATGCCCAGTGTTCACTAAGTTATCAAGGTATTCAACAACTACCCAACTTTAGCTTCCCAAGTGGAATGTTTGTAGGTGCTGCTGGTGGTGCATCTTCGCATGGCTTAGATTCAGCAACTCCGCAATCGCAAATAAGAGAGCTGGAGCAAGATGAAGAAAAGGAAGATTCAAGCGCCAGCAGCCCTGATGAAGGAAGGAGGGCTGTGAGAATTAATTACACTGAGGACGAGAACCTACGCCTTGTAAGTCTTCCGATTAAGCATTCAGTAGATCCAATTCGTGGCACGGATTAGAGTAGAGAGGCCTACTAGAACAAGATAGCAGAAGCGTTCAATTCGGGCCTGGCTGAAGGTGCAAGAAGAAGGTCAAAGGGATGGATCAAAAGCCATTGGGGAAGAATTAATGCAGTTGTTACCAAGCTCAATGGGGTCTATGGTCGAATGACCTTTTGTAGTGAGGAATCTGATGACATGCTGATGGACAAAGCACGTGCTGCATTCAAAAGAGAAAACAAGTAAAAGCCATTTACGCTTGAATATGTCTGGAAGATTCTGAGGAAGGAACCCAAATGGTATAGAAGTATACCCACTGTTCACCTAAACGGCCATTTTCTCCGTTTAAACACCATGTAAACGCTACACGGTGGTGCGTCGTTTCCATTTAATCACCCGTTTACCCCGTTTAATTGGCTGTTTAGCCCGTTTAATGGGACGTTTTGCCCGAATAATGGCTAAACGGTAGGTGACCGACTGTTTACCGATGAGCGTTTAGGAAAACATTGAGTATACCTGGTATGGATTGTTCAGAGAAGAACAAAATGACAAAAGTAGATGAATCTGGAGCATACACTTCATCTTCCAACCAAGACACATACAAGGGGGAGACATTAAAAAAAGTACGCCCAGAGGGCAGAAGAAAGCAAAAGGAAAAGGAAAGGGAAAGGCCATACCACAACCTCCCCTTGGCTCGCAGCCAGATGAAGACATGGTTTTGTTTCACGATGCTATGTTGAAGAGAACAAGTGCACTAGAGAAAACAACAGAAGCATCAAAGGAAAATGTTATAATGGAAAAGATAGGAAAGTACATGCAAATTTCGGATGAGAAAGCACATATTTTTACAAATTGTGGAAGCATTAGAAAATTGGTCCCCGTATTTATTTTCAGTTAAGGAGAGATGCATTTGGTAAGGTTGGTCTTTCACCGCTGCAGAAATGCACGGCTGCCCTCCGAATGTTAGCATATGGATCACCAGCAGACCTTATGTATGAAGCATTTGGAATTGCTGAAACCACAGCTTTAGAGTGTGTAATCAAGTTTGTTCAAGGTATTAGACACATATATGTGGAGAAATATCTTAGAAGACCTAATGGTGAGGATATCCAACGGTTACTTCAAGTTGGAGAGGCACGAGGGTTTCCAGGGATGTTGGGAAGTCTAGATTCCATACATTGGCGATGGGGAAATTGCCTAGTTGCATGGAAGGGACAGTTTACCCGTTGTGACTATAAGGTACCCACTATCATGCTCGAAGCTGTTGCCTCCTGTGACCGCTGGATTTGGCATGCCTTTTTTGGCACACCTGGTTCGCACAGAAAAAAAGAAAAAAACAGACGAAAGTGAAATGGAGGCGGATAGATTACTTGCAACAGCTAAAGCGGTAGCAGCTGGAGGTGGAATCTGACAAGCTCGACTCCAACAGGCCAGATTAAAGTAGATTCTCAAGACAAAATGACGCAGCTATCTACTGCACTTTTTGATATCGCGAGTAACATGCTCTAGTCTTACCAGCTCTTGACAGAGATCCACAGCTTCACAGAGAATCAGAGTTGAGCCACAGATTCCAAAGGAGAGCAAGGAGAGTCTTCGTTCCATCATGGCAAGTTGGCAACATGCTCGTCAAATAGTAACCTCTAAAACTCAGTAGTACTGGATTACTATGTTACTGTAACATGCTACTGTAATTGCTTGAGATTGCTGACTCCTTTGCCTGAATCATATTAGGCCTGTCTGTCTATCAGTAGTTCAGTAGCACCTGAACCCGAATCTTTGCACACTTGGCAGGCCATCAGATAAAAAAAATCGACTGTCATCTGAGATACTTTTTTGTTGTTGCCGAGGTCAGATGCATAGAGTCATGGACAGCATGACGGCATGACACTTTCATTCGTCAACGTTGCCTGATGAGCCACCACCTAATCAAAATTAATGCAGGAAACAGTATGTGTTATGGATGTACCGATGTACTACCTCTGCCCTAGAAAGATGTAAATCTAGATTTGGTCAGAGTCAAACTAATCTTAATCTGACTGAGTTTATGTAAAATAGTATCAGTGTTTAACACTCCAAGCAGGTATATTATGAAGATATATTCAATGAAAAATCTCATGAATGCTTACTTAGTAGTATGATAAGCAGTAATATATTTTTATACAAATTTAGTCAAATTTTTTGTCTAATGCTATTTGAGAATTGAATCCATTTTGGAACAGAGGTAGGAGTATATTATCGACGAGCCTTGGCTTGAAGGACCGTTAGTAGGATACCATAGTATATATCAAGACGCACATGCTTAAATTAAAATGACCATATCACAACACACACGTCATTATAATTAAAAGTGATGACTGATCAGATATGGCTTGGAGATATAATTCAGAGAGTGTGGCATATATAAGCCATGTTTCAGCCTTGCCAATAGTACCAGCACATGAAAGTAGTAGATCACGGTAAAATGTCTGCTTGCTCTGCATAGATTCTTAAGATAAAGGTATAATTGAATTTGCATCCAACGGGGGTATATTATGCTCTTAAGGGCAAATTTTCTGCATTCCCAAGACAAAATGCAGCTGCTATATGCCTATATCCTGCACTTTTTGGCATTGCAAGGAACATACTCATACCAGCTCTGATCTTAACCGATCCACAGTTGGGTCCACATACAGTGCTTGCTTTCTTAGCTTCCTTCCATGGCTTCAAACTTCAGCGTCGGGCTTTCTTGCTTCCATGGCTTCAAAGCTCAGAGTTGAGCCACAGACCAGATCCATTCCAATTTCCAATGCAGGCAGAGAAAGGAGTCAACACATCTGCAACATTATCGTACCAACCTTCAAATAGTAACCTCTGCAATTAACAGTAATAGACCTGGACTACTGAATTGTGAATTCAGATATTATCAATAACTGGTGAGGTGAGTTAGTACATAGCTAGGCATTTCTGCATAAGTACCACCTAAATCCTGCACACATGGCATGAGTTCAGATAATGAAGGACCAGAAACGGTGACCAGAGGAGGGTGAATGGGAACCTCAAATTTCTTTCGAAATATTTGGCCACTGTCCCAAAATCAAATCTTAAAAGCAAACGCACGCAAGATCAACTTGTTCATGAGCGAGCAGGGGGCTGGGTACCTCCGGTGATGACCAAAGAGTACTGCGAAATAATCGAGAACCAACGGAAACAAGCACACGATGGAACGCGAAAAATCAGCACACACTGGACAGGTGCGGACAGTCTGCGGTCTAGGCCCGGACTATATGCAGTTCCACTCCCGGACTGTCTGGCGTTCAAACTCCGAAAAACGACTGAGAGAAAATAGTTCTGGTCTCGACGTGCACTGCAGCGGCAGACTGTCTGCACCCTGATGGCAGACTGTCTGCGCCTGAGCTGAGCGATGCTTCGTGGACGAGAACGACTGGACAGATGCTCGCAGCCGGCACTGGGAACGAGAGCGGCAGGCGCCGAGGAGACCGGAGCAGCCTGGACTGAGCGGATGCTCACTGGAGCCCAACCCTGATACCTCGACGCATCCAACAGAGCTCTCATGCGCAAGGAACAGAAAGGGGCGAGCAAAAGAATCAACGGGAAACTAACAGAAGGACCGGAGGAAAACAGGTGCTCGCCTGGAGGATTGATGCACGCTGCTGCCAAAGCAACTTGGCCAGTAGATGCACATGACCAGGATGCTAGCACTGGCAGCTCACAGGTGCCCTCACGGAACCACAGCAAGAACCTGACAAAGAACAGTAATGAACGAACAAGAAAGGTGGCACCAAGAAATTCAACCAAATCCTACCCAAACCTCCATGATTCATCCCCATAATTTGTACAGGAGAAACTCGACTTTCTACAAATCTATCCCCAAAAAATCATCTCCTGGGATTCATCCAAACTCCGGGAAAAATTCAGATTGTAGACAAGAATGAGTTTTTTCTCCTCAAAAGCGAGAACCGGATCGATCTACGAGCTCGTGCCAACAAATTGATTTGAATCACTGGAGGGATCAGCACATGTCCTAACTCATCATGGATCAACTAAAAACTCCCCAAAACATCTCAATCCAAAAAGTTGAAGCAAGAAAGGTGAGGGAGAAGGACGACGAACATAGAGCAGCCAGGCCCGGCCCTGGATGCGGGCAAGCAGGGCAGCCACCCTGGCCCCCCAACTAGGTAGGCCCCACCCCAAATTTGCAAACACCAGATATATTAGTATTTGGCCCAGTACTGAACGTTGACGGCCTGCAAGTCCTGGTGTTCGCAGGAATGATGCTGTCCGTATTAAAAAAAACAGAAAGAAAGAACTAGCGTCCGTGAGAAGCCGCACGCACACGCCGACACGCGACTCGACTCCTCGACTCCTCTTCTGCGAGTCGATCACACACGACCTCTCATCGCGGCGCTCGTGATAGCACTCGATGTCATCCATATCACCACCATCGACAACAATGGCAGCAAGGTCCTGTTGACTCAGCTAAGTCACTTCCATAATTTTTTTCATTATGTTATTTTTGCTCTTACTTTCTACTAAGTTGGCCTCCAACTTAGCAGAAAGTCAGGGGCTGCTACACGGTACTTGTACTAAAATGGCTTGACATTGAACGAGCGGCGTGATGATGGGAGAGCAACAGTATGAATAGTTTGTTACACGGTACTTGTACTAAAAATGGGCTTTGGCAGATCACCGTGCACACGACACGCGAAGCATGCATGTGACCCCAGCAGGCCAGCTTTATTGTGTTCCGGTAATTCCGGTGCTCGATCTGTGCAGATTACTGAAAAGTTTTCTCGTTTGTGAATAGAGTAGTGAAAGCTTAAGTGGGCATGCATGTGATTCCATTTTGATCTTTTAACAGTTTTTTATGATACATCGATGAACGTGAAATATACAAAGGACTTGTGTCAGTCAACTTGATGATTCGCGTGCAGGGGAAGGCATGGCATGTGCTCTCTTTTCTCTATTGTTTTTGGAAATCTAATGACTAGCCGTGGTATCTTCCTCTTGGCCCATGACTATCCGTTAAGCAAAAGACAACGCAAATCAAGGAAGTCTGTGAGATTAGCAATAAGCAAGAAATGAAAC
Organism: Miscanthus floridulus; assembly: GCF_019320115.1. Lineage (NCBI taxonomy): Eukaryota > Viridiplantae > Streptophyta > Magnoliopsida > Poales > Poaceae > Miscanthus > Miscanthus floridulus. Next base: position 133,616,930 of record NC_089589.1, read on the forward strand.
TGCACTGAACAATACAGTATTCATCATGTGGTCAGCTTTTCGGGCTGTGTGCGGTCTCAAGATGGCCGGGCACGCTTTGTTTCTGTCAACTGGGCTCAAGTAGGGTCCTCGCTTGACTGAATTTGTTTCTGTTAATTGGCATCTTCATCAGTGAACTAGACGTTTGGCCGCATGGTTAACAATACACATCTTGAAATTGGCACTGTAAAAAATTATGAAGCATCTCGGTTAGGTGCTCTTTGCTGGAGCTAGTCATCTTGGTCGTTCCATTTTATTGATATACACCTAACTCGATCTACTAGCAGTGATGCAAGAACGTGTTAAGTCGTCGGCGTTATTCATCAGCATGGCAAAATTTAATGCTACTAGTACCTCGGCTTGCTAGACTGTCTCTGTTAATTATTGGATGAGTGTTGGCTCGCACAAATCAACAAGACGTATTGGTAACAATAATCTAACACGTCCATTTGGCAGAGCAAAGCATCTTGGTTAATTAGGTGTGGACTTCCGAGGTCAAGATTGGCGAGTAATTTTTAATTTTTATTTTAATCAAAGGCAGCACTCAAGAGTTCGGAAATTTAGAGAGGACAGTCCCCATTTGGGGGTTACATTACATGGGCTGTTCTGAAAGAAAAGAGAGCAGACAGAGGTACATATAGGAAATAAAAAGGAGTGGGCTTACATCGGCTTGTCAATGTTTTTGGTTGTGCGATAGGGATAGGCAGAGGGATTTAGCCTTCCCAGCCGATTCTAGATTTTTCAATGAAGATGCTATAATGCAAACATTTGAAAGTACTGCTCACCACGAAAAATTCCATGCAACCATATGTACTGTACGATGATGTGACTCATCTTTCCAGGCACTAGTAGCATATATTTTTCTTTCTAAGGACGCAACCATACTCTCTACTAGTAGCTCGAGATCTACAACGATGTGGAAAGACTGTCTGTAGGACAGCTGGTCGCCATGCATGCACAAAAAGCACTGGCAGCTGATTATTGTACAGCGTTGTTCATCGACGTTCGCATATAACAAGTTGATCGATGCATCTCATTATTTGTTTGTTTCTAGGTATTCAGCCTGTTCAGCTGCTGGTTTCAGCGGTTTTTCAGCGCTTCAGCAGCCCCAATGTCTCTCACAGAAAATACTATTGGGACAGCCGCAGCCAGGCGTAGATAAGTCCTGCCGAACAGCCCGATTATATATACAGTTCTGATGTGCTGGCAATAGTGTACATACCACTTACTCGATCAAACATTATATTAGTTTGTTACTACTAGCAAACATCCTCATGTGCTGCAGCGGTACATATAATTTGTTATAGGGTACTTGTACCACAACTGGCTTTGCAACTACAAACTCAAAATGAGAAAGATGAGACTGAAAGAGTTGTTCTATCGAGTGAACCTTCATGAGAACCTCGAGCTGTCCGAGTTGCACCATTTTGGTCATTTATACTATTGGAATAACGAATGCGCACACCCGACTCTACAGCGCATCGACCGGGCATCCGCGTTGGTTGACTGGCTCGGGGCATTCCTTCGAGTAATGAATGCAAACGTCCATGCTTGTCACACTCTTGATTTTAAGCTAAGGAACATGGCGAAGGCGTCAAAGAGCTGGAGCATAAGGTGCGTCCAGAGCATCCGCGTACAATTGGCCATGGCTCGTGACCTGATCGTGAACTAGATGTGGCACATAACTGTGATACATATATGGAAAACTCATGGGGGACACAAACCTAGGTGGACATAGTATTGTTTGCATTGTTCCTTTATAGTAGAGATATATAGCAATAATGATGTAGTCATATGTGTGTGAAATTCATAGTGGCGTGTATGTAATATGCACATGATGGTTTTTTTTTAAATGGTTCGTGACATTGTGAACTGTGACGGAGCGAGTAATTTATTGTTTTTTTTTGGGAATGAGTAATTTCTTGATAGACAGCTGGTCTGATTAAGACACTTAATAACCTCGATCAGGTTGTTCATGTATCCAAGAAATGACAATTAATTTTAAGTTCTTGTGGTTGACATTCTGGATACCACCTTCATGTGCAGTTAGCCCTTTAAAAAAATTTAAATTAACGTTTGGCAAGGTCTTGAAAATTTTTAAATTAACGTTTGGCAAGGTCTTGGATCCAATCTCCTTATTTACAAATTAAATTATGTGTATGCCTGGCACATGCGAGGCAAGTGAAGTCTTCCGCGGCACAGCCTAGTCCTTCGTTATAAATATATCAGCCATGTGGGCATGTGCGTGGCACATCTCCATATACAAGTCAAAATTACTCACCACTGCCTATATGAAAAATACATAAGATAATTCTCTAAATTTGAATCAAACTTACCCACCTATGCTATTATAAAAATTAATTTAGAATAACCCTAAAAATTTGTATCTAAATTAGAAACTTTTTTCATTATGAAAAATAATTTGAAGTAACCCCGTTGATTTGCATCTAAATTTCTCACATGAGCCAAACTTATATCTAAATTTCCCCATGTATGCCATAATGTAAATGATCCCAAAATTTGCATTCAAATTACCAGCGTGTCCAATTATGAAAGATAATATAAAGTAATATCTTTTAATGTGTATCTAAATGATATTCACATCGCCCATTAAAAAAAGCAAATCTCTCTTAAATATGGAATTAATATACAAGTTTTTCATGAGATAATATTAGTGTCCATCAAGAATATCTAGACACGACCTCAAACTGCGAAAACTAGCCCAGGTTGGTTCCTAAACCAGTTAGGGCCAGTACTGGCCCTGCCAATCTCTTTATAAAACAGGTCAAGGCTGGTTTCTACTTGTTGGAGATATTTACCTATGGTACCTTACCGCATGGATAACAGCCTAAGTAGGAGGAGATATACCAAGCAGGCCACATGAGGAGCCCAACCAAGACAGGATACGTCATCTACTTGTAAGAAGGCATCACAAGATGTATTTAGAAACCAACTCTATCATAAGATTTCCTTGGAATAAACTAGGAAACCCACGAGTAAACCGATCGGGATTCTATCTATAACCCCAACCGCTGGACAATATAATGAGGAGTGGCTAGCCCGCAATCGGTATCCCAACATACCCCAAGACACCTCGTCTCAGCTAGGCAACTAGCCATCAGTGCCCCTGTAAATCCGAGCATACGAGATAAGAGATCTACTCCAAACCGGATGTAGGGTACCAAGTACCTAAACCAATATAAATCTGTGTCCCTTCTGATTACCTGTGCGTGATATGCTGATCCGTATTGTTGGAGGTAATTATTCCGGCAGTTGGCGTGCCAGGTAGGAAGGGGCCTTTGTGCAGAGATATATGTCTAGCGTGTTTCATATAGGGATTTTCTTCACAAACATCCACGGCGGCTCAGCGGGCCGAGGCGACGTCTCTCAACATGGTGTGCGTGCGTGCGGCACCCTTCCTAAGGCAACTCACGGCTCCGCGTCGACCGGCATATTGTAACAACCCGACGGGTCCGGCTTGGCAGTGATTGTCGATTTTAGCGCCTATAATGCCGCGGGCTGCACCCACGTAACAGGCTTCATCACGATCTGCAATCAATTTAGAGCGGCGGATGGCGTACGATATACAGGCCGGGATGCCACCACCACCCCACCGTCTCCAGCACGACTCCGCATCTCGCTGGATTTTCGTCAAGCAAAGCTGGCAGCTACAGATGCCTGCATACCGGACGTGCACGTAAGGGCTAATTTCCTTTGTTGCTGCCGATCCACGCATCCGAGACATGAACACCAAACCCTGCCCGAGGCTTTTCATCAAGGGACGACACACACTTATATGCAGTAAAAAGCTAAATATTTTTTTATTTCAATTTGATTAAATATTTTCTACAAAAAATGTATATTCTTAGATATCTCCATGTATCTACGTGATTGTTATTGGCAGTGTCCCTTGCCGTTATTCGACGGCTCTCGGCGTCACTCGCATCATTGACTTGTCGAAGTCCCTCACTGTTGTCTTGTTGTCGTCCCACGGCCGTCCTCATCAACACCCCTCGCGGTCTACATGTCATCATCTCGCGGCGTCCCTCGCCGTTGACCTGCATCGGTGTAGCACCCAGTTTTAAGAACAAAATCAGATACATACCATACGTGAGCCCAGGAATTCAAATCATATCGAAAGACAATGCTAAATATATAACGTACTTAGTATAAAGGATATTATCTTAGACAGCAAACAGCGGAAAGACAACTCCGATCTTCGGATGAAGACCCCAATTCCACAAGGACAACTGACAGATTGATCACAAGCCTAATTCCTCCAAACTCTAGCAATCTGGTACCCATCCAGGATTTTTTCAAATATTTAAAAAGTAAAGCAAGCGTAAGTACATGTCGTACTCAACAAATATAACATGGGGTTCATGAGGCTCAAAAGGCTGACACTGGTTTAACTGCAATTAGCTTTTAATGAGTGATATTTTATCAATTGGGTGGCAACAAGTTTATTCATAAGCCCATATAAACACATGATCAGGTAAACATGAATAATAAATAGCATAAACAATTAACCATTAACGAACATCTTTATCATCAGTATCATCAGTATTCATCATCTATTCCGTAAGGGTCCAAGGTTGTTATAATAGTTTTACACTCTGCAGAGGTTGTATACTTTTCACTGTGAGTCGTGATTTACCCTTTCGCCCGAGGTGATCAGCCTCTTGACCCACTACCAAGGAAGGTCGGCAGGGTTCACTATGAAGCCTTTCAAAGGTTCGTCTAACAAGTTAGGGCCGCTAGGTTCCTGTGCCCTGCGAATGTAAGGCTCCCCTTCCGATAGGAACAATGACACACAGCCTATACACTGACGGACAGAGGCCGCACTATATTCAACCCGAAACACACCCCTCTTGCGCCATAAAGGTAACCTCTAATAAGCTAGAAAAGGTCCTTATACTGAGCTAAAGCCAGAGCCATGTAGCCCTCATAGTCATACTGTAAGTCCCGGATATTCACTTACAGATAAGTCCTTAGGAAGAGGAATCTAGAGCACCATAAAATAGCCCAATGCTCTAGCCCCCTTGTTCCATGTTGCTAAAAAGCATCTTTTAGTGTTTATTGCATATACCATTAGTTAAGTTATAAGATCATGGCTTTAGTTGAGCACTAGCATCATACTACCCAATGCAATACCCCGTAGGTATCAAGGCACAAGGTAACAAAGCCCTGGAAAATCCTTAGTGGCAGTCAAGGTAGACACATGTAGTATGAATAAATGATTAAAGGTGTATAGGACAACAAGGAAGATTCCATGCTACACTTGCCTTAAACTTAGATCCTTCTTCTATTGTTTCGTAACCTTCAATGGAACTCCTTCTTGATCAACACGTAAAACTCACCGACTGGACAAGATTATAAAGCACCACACAAGCATCCGAACAGACATGCATAGCATTCAAACATAGCTATATTAGAATAGTACATCAATCAGTGAAAAAGAATTTGAAATCAAATCTACGCGTTGCTACGATCACACAGACGCGAAAAGCACACTAATCGGAGCTATGACGAATAAGAAGCATCTACCGAAAGATTCACTTTACATGAGAAAAAGAAAACTATGAGCTTCATTTATTTTATTATATAAAATATGTATATGATATTGTAGGAAAATACCTAAATTGAGTTAATTCAGATTAGAAAGCCAAAGTAAAACTAATCATATTTTATTCAAAAATATTTAGGTAGCATTTAGATTAATTAAATTTAATTTGTTAAAAAGAAAGTAAATACGTGAGAACATCTATTTCAACTACATATGACGTGAGTTGAAGCTAACCATCTTATAACTTTAAAACACATTGGTGATAGCAATTAAATCATTTTAATGTTTGCATACAGAACATCGAAGTGCAGCTCCTATGTTATTTTTAAATTAGAAAACTAATCATACGCATAATAATTAAATTATATTTAATTATGTATATGTGGTAAATTAACATTGCTGCTACGTGCGAAACTAATGAAGGGAGCAAAACGCAGCTACAAAGACAAACGTTAAATGATTTCTTAAGCGGGATTAACTATAGATATTGGGAGTTAGCAAGGAAAACAAAGGATTAAAAGAGAAGTAGATATGTACCGTCCATGGGCATATCGGACTGCTGATCCCTTCACTGGTCACTACAGGCATGTGTGCAGGGCGCTAGTTGCTTGAGGTTGCATTCTGCATCAGCTATCTAGAGGATCGGATTTCCGAACTCCATGGATGGAAGAGATCGACTGGGCATGCATGTCTACTGGTCTGATATGTATGGAGATGCACGAACGGATCGGAGGACATGCTGACTGGCATATGGAAAATAGTTGCTTGGGACGTAAGGCATATCGGCAAGGCAGGGTGCACTGCGGCAGAAGAAGGCCGGTGGCGCTAGGGCTTTAGGGTTGGGTGGAGGCAGTGCAACGCGGGGGCACTATTTATGAGCGGGGCTGGCTTGCGGGTCACGCCAGGCGCGGCGTAGCGGAGACGGAGACGAATTCCACGGCGGCGTCGGAGTCCAACGTGACGATGACTCGAGGTAGGGGACGGCGCCGACAGGTGGGCCCGGCGCATTAGACGCAGAGAGAGAGAGGACGCTGCCGTGCGGCTTCGGTTTGGCTGGGCCGGTGGGAACGGGCCGCTGGGAACGGGTGCGGGCGACGCACGCTACTGGGCTTCGCGAGAGAAAAGGAGGAGATGGGCCGCCGGGGAAACAAGGCCGAACAGGCCAAATGCTAGGTAAGGAGAAGGAAAAATAAGTAATTCCTTTTCTATTTTCTTTTCCTATTTCAAAACCACATTCAAATATGAACCAAATCAAGTTTGAATAGGGTTTCAATACACTTTTCAATTCAAACAAAAATGAGCAATTTTGGTAGGCTTTCAAAACTGAACTTTTCAAACTTTTGAAACCCTTTTCATTTTTAAATTCTTTTTCCTTCTTTTCTTTTATTTCAGAGCCATTTTCAAAACCAATTCAAAAGCGAATTTGAATTCATTTTGAATTTTGGTCAAAACCACTCAGTACATTAAACAAGATGCTGAAGCATGTATGCTGAAACATGTTGCTACCTTATGATGAATTTTAATTTAATGAAAATTTTTATTTTCCTATGTTTTAATGAGCACATAAATTCATAAATAAATCATTTTCAACCTATTTTCAAAAGAGGCAAATTTTAGGGTATTACAATTCTACCCCCCTTAAGATGAATCTCGTCCCCGAGATTTGGAAGACGTCGACTAGGAGATAGGGATACTCCGTCTTTAGATTCTTCTTTACTTCCTCGTGTAGTTCCATCTTCTTGATAATGATTCCACTTTACTTTGCATACCAGTTAATCTTACTCCAAGTAACTTGCCCAACTGATTCCAAAATTCTGACAGATTCTCCAGACCATGCCTAGGTAACTTCAATCACTAGGCCATTTTTTCCTTTTAGTCCATACTTATTAGACCTCTTACTTCATATGTTCACCTTCTAATGGAGCCTTTTCACTTTCTTGGTCAGAAATAGAATCTACCACCGATCTTCAAAACATTAATGATTCCGGTTAAGTTGCTCAAAATTGGATACAATTTGTAGTCCCTGGTGTCACCCGAACCTTCTTAGCACAATTCTCCGTTGCTAAGGGCATCAGCCATGACTTTGCTCCTTGAAGTAATAGCACTTTTCCAAGTCATAATCAATTTTCATTCCAACGAGGATATCACAAGCTCAAGACCAACTTAGTGAAGATGTCCTGTAGATTCTTGTGATCCTCCTTGATGTCACTTTTGCTCCCAAAAGATAGCACTTCCATGCTCCACAAAGGATAACTCCACATAATATGTTGGGTAATCCAACTCACGCTTCCTTAGTTGACTTAACAAACAAGGTACTACTTTTTCTTCTTGCATAAGGACACATCCCACATATTGACAAGGTGCGTCATAGTAGATATAAAGCTCTTGTCCAGATCTGGTAAAGCTAATACTTAGATTTTACTTCAACCTCTTCTTGGACTCCTTCAAACACTTATCTGAGGTTTCTTGACCCAAACTAACTTAAAAGTTTCTCTGGTAGCTCTACCAAAATCTTGATGATCTTGGATAAACCTCCCTTCAACCTCTAACCAAATCTCATTATTAAAACTTTGAATTCCGCTCACATCTTTGAGTGGATTCCAATTAACTCTCTTCAATCCAAACCATCCTGTCATGCTTAGTATTTCGTTAGAATTTCCTAAGACTCCGTAGAACCAACTTTAGTGGTTATATATCTCATTCCTATGTCATCAATGCCTACTTGTCTTGGGTATGTTGAAGATTGAACTCCCAGCTGTGGATAGTCTAGATGATGAAGCCCTTAAGTGACATACATCCTCTGGGTACCACCTTTCTTATCAGATTAATCGATTCTTCCAAGTGAGAGCTAGAGAGCATAACTGAACTTCATATAGCACCTTGGGCATTCGGACCCTTCTTAGTTGGATAGTTTGCACTGGCATGGTGTCTATCTTATTGATCTCCTCCGAAGGTTTTGATCCTGGAACCTATGGGTTATGGGCCCACCACGCTTCCGCTGCGCAAACTAGAAAATATAATACTTCATCTTGCAAATTCTTCAACTTGACTACCCCCTTAAGAAAAGATAAAGTAGGGGACACCAAAGTATAGCTTTCATATCCTTATGGGTAGGTTGACTATCATAATGGCCTTCTGACATCCCAGAGAATGCATGTGTATATCTAAGAACAAACAACTTGATTTTTCCTCATGGAATGAAAACAGCAGTGCACTAAAACAGCTGTAACTCACATTCCATCAATCCAATGAAGTTGTCTCTTATACCATTGGAAAGCTTATCAAATCCTCCACAACTTTCTTATAGACATTTTTCCAAATTCTGCAGTTTACGTGGTCGAAAATAGTGCACAACAGAAACTACTCCAGATTTTAGACAGCGCGGTTGCATCATCTTGTGATTTTCATAACTTCCAAACCATAACGGCTATAAGGCGGTTCCTGTGGTTGGAGAAAGATATTAAAGTCTACTATTGTTCATAATTTTCTCATGATTTCTGATCGTCCAAAATCAGAGATATAAGCCAAAGAGTGCAGGCTGCTCCGAAAAGACAGGATAGAGAAAACAAAAGAAAACCATAACCCAACTATTTATTCCATTAATCCTTATACCTTAGGCCTATAAACTAAATGAAATTATGGGAACACCCAACAAGATCATTGCAATCATTACAAAGATTCAAAACAAGCATAAGCATAATAACAAATCAACAAAGCAATAAAGGTGCACAACTCAATCATTGACTCAACTTGCGATACTATTGTTTTTATTACATAAAGGGGCACAAATTCCTATTCCTTAACTAAGGTGTGGCTACGAGGGCATCTAGGGTAGCATCCCTTGCATAAAAGTGAGGCCAACACATCTTCCACTTTGTTGATTTTAGATAGTCCGTCATGACTCCTTCATTTGTCATCCTCATCAAATGCTTCTTTCGGGTTGGGCATCACTAACACTTACCGGTGGCAACCCTGTAGTGATCTGACTCTGGCCAGTTCCATAGTGTATTTGTTGATTCTTCTATGGGCAAAATTTAGCATAATGTCCTTCTTGTTGGCAATGATAACACACGATCTTAGCTGGATCTTTTGTGATGTCATACTCCACAGAATTGTTGCTTAGTGTGTTGTCAGCTTGCTGACTCTGAAGGTTCATTTTTGTTTGACTGGGCCGCTTTCTAGCTCGCTTGATCTTTCAGGGTTGAAACTACTTATTGGTGATTGTCCATCCATCTATGTATACCTCATGTGAAATAGTCTTAGCTTGAGAAGCTTCTAACTCTTTAAAGTCTGAATTTATCTGACCAAGGATTAGAGCTGGATGTGATAATGTAGTAAAACTCAAATGTTGGTCACTTCCCAATACTGGCTCCAGTGAGTTTGCCTTCCTCTTCTTGTCCACATTGGCCTCACAACTTGGGTTCACCTTGACTTCCTTCTTAGTTGGCTTGTTTCAAAGACAAGGAAAACCATAATATTAACAACAATGCATTGATACTGACTTCCAAGCGTATTACTACCAGCATCTTCATTGGACTTTATTTTCTTCCAAGCTTCTGCAACTTGTCTCTTCACTGGTCCCTTTGGTATGTTGGTTTGACCCTGTGGCAAGCACTTTTGAGAACTCCCATGTTGAGTCATTCCTTCTAATACTTGTTGTTGCATAGCTAAAAGCTTCTCCTTATCGAATGCAATCAAAGACAACGTAGCCTGGTCCTCCTGACCTTTGATGCCGATGGTCTCCTCATTACAACCCATCTATTTAGATGAAGAGAGAGGATTGAGAATAGAGACAAGGTTTTCATAATAGAACAAAGGCCGAAGTGAGCATAACTTTTAGCAAATAATAAGGTTGGAGAGAAAGCAAGAACTAAGCAGAGATGAAAGCATGCTAAAACATCCAGTTCTAACTGGGCTTGCATCCTACAGTCAGCATTACTCTAATATCACTTTGTAGCACCCGGTTTTAAGAACAAAACCAGATACACACCATATGTGAGCCCAGGAAGTCAAATCTCACATATAGCTACAAATAAGGGTAATATCGAAAGACAATGCTAAATATATAACGTACTTAGTATAAATGATATTACCTTAGACAACAAATAGCAGAAAGACAACTCCGATCTTCGGATGAAGACCCCAATTCCACAGGGACTACTGACTGGTTGATCACAAGCCTAATGCCTCCAAACTCTAGCAATCTGGTACCCATCTGGGATTTTTCCAAAGATTTAAAAAGTAAAGCAAGCGTAAGTACATGTCGTACTCAACAAATATAACATGGGGTTCATGGGGCTCAAAAGGCTGACACCAGTTTAACTGCAATTAGCTTTTAATGAGTCATCTTTTAGCAAATGGGTGGCAACAAGTTTATTCACAAGCCCATATAAACACATGATCAGGTAAACATGAATAATGAATAGCATAAACAATTAACCATTAATGAGCATCTTTACCATCAGTATCATCAGTGTTCATCATCTATTCCATAAGGGTCCAATGCCGCTCGTGACCGTGAGCACGGCTGTTATAAGAGTTTTACACTCTGTAGAGGTTGTACACTTTCACGGTGAGTCATGATTTACCCTTTCACCCGAGGTGATCAGCCTCTTGACCCACTACCAAGGAAGGTCTGTAGGGTTCACTATGAAGCCTTTCAAAGGTTCGTCTAACAAGTTAGGGCTGCTAGGTTCTTGTGCCCTGCGAATGTAGGGCTCCCCTTCCGATAGGACCAATGACACGCAGCCTATACACTGACGGACGGAGGCCGCACTATATTCAACCTGAAAGACACCCCTCTTGCGTCATAAAGGTAACCTCTAATAAGCTAGAAAAGGTCCTTGTACTGAGCTAAAGCCAGAGCCATGTAGCCCTCATAGTCGTACTGTAAGTCCCGGATGTTCGCTTACAGATAAGTCCTTAGGGAGAGGAATCTAGAGCACCATAAAATAGCCCAATGCTCTAGCCCCCTTGTTCCTTGTTGCTAAAAAGCATCTTTTAGTGTTTATTGCATATACCATTAGTCAAGTTATAAGATCATGGCTTTAGTTGAGCACTAGCTTCATACTACCCAATGCAATACCCCGTAGGTATCAAGGCACAAGGTAACAAAGCCCTAGGAAATCCTTAGTGGCAGTCAAGGTAGACACATGCAGTATGAATAAATGATTAAAGGTGTATAGGACAACAAGGAAGATTCCATGCTACACTTGCCTTAAACTTAGATCCTTCTTCTATTGATTCGTAACCTTCAATGGAACTCCTTCTTGATCAACACGTAAAACTCACCGACTGGACAAGATTATAAAGCACCACACAAGCATCCGAACAGACATGCATAGCATTCAAACATAGCTATATTAGAACAATACACCAATCAATGAAAAAGAATTTGAAATCAAATCTATGCGTTGCTATGATCACTGAGACGCGAAAAGCACACTAATCGGAGCTATGACGAATAAGAAGCATCTACCGAAAGATTCACTTTACATGAGAAAAAGAAAACTATGAGCTTCATTTATTTTAATTGTATAAAATATGTATAAGATATTGTAGGAAAACACCTAAATTGAGTTAATTCAGATTAGAAGCCAAAGTAAAACTAATCATATTTTATTCAGAAATATTTAGGTAGCATTTAGATTAATTAAACTTAATTTGTTAAAAAGAAAGTAAATACGTGAGAACATCTATTTCAACTACATATGACGTGAGTTGAAGCTAACCATCTTATAACTTTAAAACACATTGGTGATAGCAATTAAATCATTTTAATGTTTGCATACAGAACATCGAAGTGCAGCTCCTATGTTATTTTTAAATTAGAAAACTAATCATACGCATAATAATTAAATTATATTTAATTATGTATATGTGATAAATTAACATTGCTGCTACGTGCGAAACTAATGAAGGGAGCAAAACGCAGCTACAAAGACAAACGTTAAATGATTTCTTAAGCGGGATTAACTATAGATATTGGGAGTTAGCAAGGAAAACAAAGGATTAATAGAGAAGTAGATATGTACCGTCCGTGGGCATAACGGACTGCTGATCCCTTCACTGGTCACTACAGGCATGGGTGCAGAGCGCTACTTGCTTGAGGTTGCGTTCTGCACCAGCTATCTAGAGGATCGGATTTCCGAGCTCCATGGATGGAAGAGATCGACTGGGCATGCATGTCTACTGGTCTGATATGTATGGAGATGCACGAACGGATCGGAGGACATGCTGACTGGCATATGGAGAATAGTTGCATGGGACGCAAGGCATACCAGCGTGGCAGGGTGCACTGCGGCGAAGAAGGCCGGTGGCGTTGGGGCTTTAGGGTTGGGTGGAGGCGGTGCAACACGGGGGCGCTATTTATGAGGGGAGCTGGCTTGCGGGTCACGCCAAGCACGGCGTAGCGGAGACGGAGACGAATTCCACGGCGTCGTCGGCGTCCAGCGCGACGACGACTCGAGGTAGGGGACAGCGCCGACAGGTGGGCCTGTCGCGTCAGTCGCAGAGAGAGAGAGAGAGAGAGAGGGAAAAATAAGGAATTCTTTTTCCATTTTCTTTTCCTATTTCAAAACCACATTCAAATATGAACCAAATCAAGTTTGAATAGGTTTTCAATACACTTTTCAATTCAAACAAAATGGGCAATTTTGGTAGGCTTTCAAAACTGAACTTTTCAAACTTTTGAAACTCTTTTCATTTTTAAATTATTTTTCCTTCTTTTCTTTTATTTCAGAGCCATTTTCAAAACCAATTCAAAAGCGAATTTGAATTCATGTTGAATTTTGTTCGAAACCAGTCAGTACATTAAACAAAATGTAGAAGCATGTATGCTCAAACATGTTGCTACCTTATGATGAATTTTAATTTAATGAAATTTTTTTTTTCTATGTTTTCATGAGCACATAAATTCATAAATAAATAATTTTAAACCTATTTTCAAAAGAGGCAAATTTTAGGGTGTTACAGTTGGCCCTCGTTGTCGTCCTGTCATGGTCGACTCAGTCATCATCTCGTGTTGGCTTGTCGACATCCAGTCAAGGCCCTCGTCAACGACATGCTGCGGCTCTCTTCATCCACATTGTCCGTGGTAACCCGGTCTCTCAGGATGGTGACCATCAACCGCCAGCAATACGACTCCGTGTCCTAACACAACTCGTGGCAGCATGCGACAACATAACCAAGCTAAGTCATGTTTTAAATAAATATTTTCTATGGCATTTGAATATCCCTGGATATATCCCCACATATCTACATGAATATTATTGGCAGAAATTCGACTCCATCTCTCCACATATCTACATGAATATTATTGGCAGAAATTCGACTCCATCTCTCATAGTCGTCAGCAAGTCATGACCCTTGTCGTCGTCTCACGCTGTCGACGCGTCGTCAGCATGATGCGACCCTCCTCGTCGCCGTCAGCACGTCGCGACCCTCGTCGTCGTCCCGCGCCAATGGCACGTTGTCAACACGCCACACCCCTCGTCGTCCTTCATCAACGGCACTCGTCATCGACTGCATGGATCTCGTAGTCCCTCATCAACGACACTCGTAGTTGACTCCTCAGCCCTCGTCGACAGCTCGGAATTCGTCGTCAGCCCATCACCCCTCGTCGACAGCAACGACAATTCGGGCGCACCATCGATAATTACTTCGGGCTAGCCACACCATCTCCGACTACGTCATTAACAACTACCACTCGAGCACGTCGTCGACAGGCTTCCTCGAGTCGATCACACACGACCTCTCATCGCGGCGCTCGTGATAGCACTCGATGTCATCAATATCACCACCATCGACAACAATGGCACCAAGGTCCTGTTGAATCAGCTAAGTCACTTCCATAATTGTTTTCATTATGTTATTTTTGCTCTTACTTTCTACTAAGTTGGCCTCCAACTTAGCAGAAAGTCGGGGGCTGCTACACGATGCACAATGACAAGTCGAGTCGACAACGACCGTTGAGTACAGCCTTGATGGTCTACCACAAGTCAGTGACGCCGCATCCTGCTACGTCATCGGCAGCAACGCTCGAGTACGCCCTCGACGGACAACATCAAGTTGGTCATGCCGCCTCCGACTACACCATCGACCCATTAACATGCTAGCAAGGCTGGGTGGTTCAAAACCTAGACTGGCAGCCCAGTCAAGCCCATTAATCAATTGGCGCTATCGGTGGATCCAATATTCTTATCGTTGCTTGCTAATAGGACGTCATCAACATAGAGTACTAGGACAATGAATTTTTCACCTCTTGTCTTAATCGCGTCTGGGAATCTGCATGCTGTTCCACGCGAGGTTCACGAGGGCACATTGGCACCGGCTAATTTAATAAACAAATCTTGTTTTACAGGACCTGCCTCGTTGCAACTCCGGTCTACATTTGCTCGGAGGAAAGAAAAGCTCTCCTTCACAAATCGGAGGAAACAAAACATATTGTGTGAGGCACTGGTTTCACGTATGCCCGAGGCAAAAAGACTGAGTCAGAGACAGAAACAACAATTACCTGGCTTGACATTGAACGAGCGGCGTGATGATGGGAGAGCAACAGTATGAATAGTTTGTTACACTGTACTTGTACTAAAAATGGGCTTTGGCAGATCACCGTGCACACGACACGCCAAGCATGCATGTGACCCCAGCAGGCCAGCTTTATTGTTTTCCGGTAATTCCGGTGCTCGATATCTGTGCAGATTACTGAAAAGTTTTCTCGTTTGTGAATAGATTAGTGAAAGCTTAAGTGGGCATGCATGTGATTCCAGTTCGATCTTTTAACAGTTTTTTATGATACATCGATGAACGTGAAATATACAAAGGACTTGTGTCAGTCAACTTGATGTGCGAGCCTGGCTGATTGGCGTGCAGGGGAAGGCATGGCATGTGCTCTCTTTTCTTTTTTGTTTTTGGAAATGCAATGACTAGCCATGGTATCTTCCTCTTGGCCCATGACTATCCGTTAAGCAAAAGACAACGCAAATCAAGGAAGTCTGTGAGATTAGCAATAAGCAAGAAATGAAACTGCACTGAACAATACAGTATTCATCATGTGGTCAGCTTTTCGGGCTGTGTGCGGTCTCAAGATGGCCGGGCACGCTTTGTTTCTGTCAACTGGGCTCAAGTAGGGTCCTCGCTTGACTGAATTTGTTTCTGTTAATTGGCATCTTCATCAGTGAACTAGACGTTTGGCCGCATGGTTAACAATACACATCTTGAAATTGGCACTGTAAAAAATTATGAAGCATCTCGGTTAGGTGCTCTTTGCTGGAGTCATCTTGGTCGTTCCATTTTATTGATATACACCTAACTCGATCTACTAGCAGTGATGCAAGAACGTGTTAAGTCGTCGGCGTTATTCATCAGCATGGCAAAATTTAATGCTACTAGTACCTCGGCTTGCTATACTGTCTCTGTTAATTATTGGATGAGTGTTGGCTCGCACAAATCAACAAGATGTATTGGTAACAATAATCTAACACGTCCATTTGGCAGTGCAAAGCATCTTGGTTAATTAGGTGTAGACTTCCGAGGTCAAGATTGGCGAGTAATTTTTAATTTTTATTTTAATCAAAGGCAGCACTCAAGAGTTCGGAAATTTAGAGAGGACAGTCCCCATTTTAGGGTTACATTACATGGGCTGTTCTGAAAGAAAAGAGAGCAGACAGAGGTACATATAGGAAATAAAAAGGAGTGGGCTTACATCGGCTTGTCAATGTTTTTGGTTGTGCGATAGGGATAGGCAGAGGGATTCTAGCCTTCCCAGCCGATTCTAAATTTTTCAATGAAGATGCTATAATGCAAACATTTGAAAGTACTGCTCACCACGAAAAATTCCATGCAACCATATGTTTTTCTTTCTAAGGACACAACCATACTCTCTACTAGTAGCATATATTTTTCTTTCTAAGGACACAACCATACTCTCTACTAGTAGCTTGAGATCTACAACGATGTGGAAAGACTGTCTGTAGGACAGCTGGTCGCCATGCATGCACAAAATGCACTGGCAGCTGATTATTGTACAGCGTAGTTCATCGACGTTCGCATATAACAAGTTTATCGATGCATCTCATTATTTGTTTGTTTCTAGGTATTCAGCCTGTTCAGCTGCTGGTTTCAGCGGTTGTTCAGCGCTTCAGCAGCCCCAATGTCTCTCACAGAACACACTATTGAAACAGCCGCAGCCAGGCGTAAATAAGTCCTGCCGAACAGCCCGATTATGTATACAGGTCTGACGTGCTGGCGTACATACCACTTACTCGATCAAACATTATATTAGTTTGTTACTACTAGCAAACATCCTCATGTGCTGCAGCGGTACATATAATTTGTTATAGGGGTACTTGTACCACAACTGGCTTTGCCACGGTGCATATGTGCTCGGTGTCAAGCCATGATATGAGTAGTGTGGCGCTAACAAATGTTTTGCAACTACAAACTCAAAATGAGAAAGATGAGACTGAAAGAGTTGTTCTATCGAGTGAACCTTCATGAGAACCTCGAGCTGTCCGAGTTGCACCATTTTGGTCGTTTATACAATTTGAATAATGAATGTGCGCACCCGACTCTGCAGCGCATCGACCGCGCATCCGCGTTGGTTGCACTGGTAGAGAACCGAGCTTTACTCCCGGTGGGGAACCCCCTCTAGTCCCGGTTCCCCACCCGGGAGCAAGCATCCGGGACTAAAGGGGGGTCCTTTAGTCCCGGGTCAGGAACCGGGACTAAAGGAGGACCTTTAGTCCCGGTGGGTAACACCAACCGGGACTAAAGGTGCCTCCTGACATGCCACGACGGCCGGCACCTTTAGTCCCGGTTGGTAATATGAACCGGGACTAAAGGTTTTTTTCTTTTTTCTTTTCTTTTCATTTTTTTGTTTTCTTTTCAAAATAGGTTTTCGAAGTCGTATTGTACGCTGCTAATTATACATTTATACGCGCATATAGTATGTTTCGGTTCAAGCACAATGAACGTATTAAATCACACAATTCAAGCATAGAAAATATATATATATATATATATATATATATATATATATATATATGCATGCATGCATCATATATATATTTACATGCATGCATGCATATGTGTATTTTACATTATATTATTTCATGTGCATATATTACAAAAGATTGCATTATAGTTGTTGTGACATAACAAGTTTCCTCTCATCCTCTAGCTTGGCTTCAATGGCAGTGTTGGGTCGAAGTAGAACTCGCCCTTGGAATCGATGACCTGCTCATTAAAAAATCCGGCTATAGACTCTTGAATTGCTTTGATTTGGTCTTGCCGTATGACCTTTTCCTCCAACCATCGAGTCTACAGGTTTGAATTAAAGGAAAATAAATTAATATATGTACATATATATATATAAAGACATAGTAACACAATCAATAATAATAATTAAATGAATATATAGTGTATTTTTAACGTAGTTTGAGTCTCTCTGTAGAAGTTCTTTGGAAGAGCACCTTGATAAACTTGCAAACATAGTAACCACAGTAGTTGTTCCCCTGTTCCTGCCTCAGACACCACTTTACGAGAAAAAGATTTGTCATCCAATCTGGTGATCCGGTGAAAGCTATATGTTTAATTAATAAAGATGATGCGATTCAGGGGACTTACTTTCAAAGGGATTACATTCAGTGGCGCTTTGCATTTTTCCATGTGTTGCTTCTCAATAAAGGTTTTCCAAACACTACCCAATAAAAAATTTGCCACGTCATCAGATATAGTTAATCATCATGTTTGTGTGTATATATAGTTGCTAGAGATCCCGAAATTACCTCTGGATAATATCTATCATATCTTGGTAGTCTTGTTGTGGTTTTCTCATCGAGTCATAGATTATCAAGTGACTTTTCACTAGATCGATGTCCATCAATATCCAGTGATTGCTGCATGTGTTTATAGGATATAACGCATAACACTCATTAATTAACTAGAATCAACATATGAGCCATTAAGGCTATGATCGACATGATTAACACTCACTTGAAGTTATAGGGAAAGAGTATATCCTTCTTGTGGCGTTGGTTCAATAAGAAGTTCATGAGGTTACTCTCTGACTCAGACTTCCAATTAGTCTTTGGAGTAATTGGGTCTTTGAATACTATATGGGGATCAACAAAACCAATTTCATTGCAGCCTTCCTTTCTGAGCTCTGTCATTGTAAATCTGCATATATATAGTACTTGTTAGGATAATTTATATGCATATACACACATATGATGAGTTTAATAATAGATCGAAAGAATTATTACTTACAGGCAATAGCAGCTAATGATAACTTTGTCCAGAGAGGTCAGGTGGCATAGTTGATGAAATTCTGCAAAGTCAACATACATAACATTATCGCCACGGAACCAATGTTCGTCTCTAATTCTGACACCAACGCAGAAGTCTCCACTGGTAGACGCCTGCATGTACCACTTGTTTAGCAGGTACATTTGCGTCCCCAGATCAGATAAGGCTTGAGGGTTGTATAGACTCTGGCCTAGTACAAATTTTTTCTTCCAAATATCAACCTCCGCCGCACTCTCAATGTTTCCATCACCAAACATCTGGTAAAGGTCGAGACCAGTCTCATCAAGAAATTCACCAAGGTGATCCAAATCGACATCCGGAGCTATGTTTGCCTGATGCATTAATCCTAAATTCGAACCATATTCATTACCAACAACTAGCGGGGGGATTGATTGGTGCGCTTGTTGTCCGAGTTGGGCAACTCCTTTCCCTGCCCGCTTCTTTTTCTGTGCCGCCTCAATTGACTTGGTGAGAGTGCGGTCATAGTCTGATAACGTTGATTTGGATGGCTTACGAGATTCCCGCTGTTGTTGCTGGTAAGAAGTCACCTTTTTTCTTAGAATATCTGGAGCTACGAAGAAGTACGGTTTCTCCGGGTTTCTCCTTGCTTCTTGATTCATTTTAAGTTTGTCATAGAATCTAGACATGTCTTTTTTATATGCATCAGTTCCTTCTTCCTTCTCTTCAGATATTATTTTGGGAATAGCCCTTGGTTTCACGGTGGCTTTCTTTGCAGGCGGGGACTGGTTCTTCGTTTGAGGGGCTGGCCTCTTGCTAGGCTTCTTGGTAGGCGGGGGCGGGGGAGGCGTTGGAGACCTCCTTGGAGGTGTTGGCAGCGGCGTTGGAGACCTCCTTGGAGGTGGCGGCTGCGACGTTGGAGACCTCCTTGGAGATGGTGTGGATGCAGCCTCGTCTTCCAACACAATGTCATCGTACAGAGCACTATGATGATCTGGCGATTGAACAATTGGATTTAGGTTGGGGGAGGATCTGCTACAAAAAAAGGAATGACATATTATTATGAGCAGATTATTAATTATTTAAGCCAATACAAATTAATGATGTAGTGTTTTCATCCGCACGTACCTATGGTGAGGTAGTTCAGGAGGAGGTGGAGCCGACATCCCTGGAATGATGATGTAGCGCTTGCGCCATAGAATGAATGTCTTCTCCGCTTCTCCTAGAGTCTTCTCGCCATCACCTCCAGGAATGTCAAGAGGCAAATCACTAAAACCTTTTTCAGCTTTATCTACCGCGATGGTAGCATATCCTTCTTGGATTATATTCCCATGAATCCTTGGTGTCTTGGTTCGGTCGATAGGATTAACAAGACCGATAGCCACCTTGATTGTGGAATTCTCCTTCGGAATGTGTAGCTCACACGTTGTACAAGGTTCAGTGACGTCATCCACAGGGAAGCGCAGTCCTGTGTCCCCTTGATTTGGTATCTCTGTGGAAGCGCAGCTGCTTTTCAACTGAACAGATTGGCTAATGTTGATTCCTGGCTCTGATGCCTGCTTGCTTGCACTCACTGCTATTTGCACTTGCCTTCTGATTTCCTCCTGCATTCTCGCTTCAAGGTTTTTTTCCCGCTCCTGTGCTTCACGCACCGCTTCCTCCAACCTCTGGAGCCGCTGTGCCTCTTCTTCCTTCTTTCTCTGGCGACTTCTGTAGGAAGGTCTGTCCTGAGGGAATCCATGCTCCCACGAGACACTTCCTTTGCCTCTAGTTCGGCCACCATGTTCAATAGTCCTGATGGCGTATGTCAGCTCATCCTTCTCTCTGTTGGGCCTAAACGCACCACTAGCAGTAGCTCTCTGAGCATAAAACAATCTTTCTGCTGCTTCTTGCTGTCTTGCGTCATAAACGCACTTCCCTGTCTCCTGGTCTAGTGTTCCCCCATGACCGAAAAACCAATTCTTTGCACGTTCTCCCCACTCGAGTGATTCTGGTCTGATACCCTTGGCAAGAAGGTTTGCTTCCATTTTGTTCCACTTCTTAATGGCAGTCGGGTAGCCACCTGATCCCAAGGTATGGTGGTATGTCTTCTGTTGGGCATTACGTTGGTTCTTTATCACCCGACTCACACCCTCTTCCGAAGTCTTGTACTGTACAAACTCATCCCAATAGGGCCTCTGCTTTGAGATTGGGCCTAGGACAGTAAAATCTGGTGCTATGTTCTTCTTGACATACGTCGTGTATAGGTGTTTCTTCCAAGTCTGAAACTGGGTGGCCATCTTCTTCATTGCCCAATCCCTAACTCGCTCCTTCAATTCATCACCATCTATTATATCATCATAACCATCTGTTTGGAGCGTGAAATGTACCAAGACATCATTCCAAATTAACGCCTTGTCACGATCGGAGACAAAACTGATATGAGGAGCATTGGTCTTCTTCTTCCATTCACGAGTACTAATCGGGAGCCGGTCCCGTACAAGGTAACCACAGTGGTGCACAAATTTCATTTTATTCGGCCCCCCGGTTCTCCTGTATCCACATTGAACTCCGAGATGATGAAGCGACCCTCCAATGGCTTTTTGGGACCTCGAACATTTTTACTCTTCGTTGTAGTTGTTGATGTCGATCCAGAGGGCTACAAAACATAAACATTATTTTTAATGTCATGAGCACATATAAGACATATGATAATATATATAGCTAATAATAAAAAATATATACTTGGCCAATATGTTGTTGCTCATTTTGTTCAAGAGCTAAGTACCGACTCCCGTCATCTGCATCCTCTTGCACGTTATTTTTAGCACCATCATCGCCGGCAACTTGAGTGCCAGTGTTGATCAAATTCATCATCAACTCCTCCCCATCCATATTTCTCGGGTCGGCCATCTAGCTTCAAAAAACAAAACCAATATATAGTACGTCAAATCTTTGCTTATTACATGTGTAAAATCTACGAACAATATGCATTATTAAATCTTGCCCCTCGGTCACGGACGCAATTCGCCACACTAGGACGAACTACGTCGGTACTAGGGCGAATTAGGGCTATACATAAACGGCCGAGGGCAAATTGCGTCGGTGACTAGGGCGAACCACGTCGGTGACATCAACAGCGCGGTTCGCCCTGGTGTGATTGTTTAGCATTAACGATAACGATAATATGAATGTTGATCAACTAGGCCACGAGAAAGGGCGGTGTGACAAGAGTGGCGGTGCTCCACTCCGCCGTATATATGTCTGTACACATGGGTGAACGAGGGCGGCGGTGCTCCGCCGTATACATAGAAACGCATGGACGAAATGTATATGAATACAAATGACGTATATATACATGTCGGCGCGGTGGCCGGTGTGCTGACGACGATGACGTGAGGCGGGCCGGCGTGCTGACGACGACGACGACGTGAGGCGGGCCGGGGCGGTGTCGGTGCGTGATGTTGTGATCCTATGTACCATGTGAACCATGTAGTCATTCATCATATGAGAAAATTCTATGTTAATAATGTAAGTATAAGTCATTATGAAATGTAAGTATATGTGTCTTATTGCTCATATAACCATTACTATTTCCAAAATGATAAGAATTTATTTTCTTCTTTTACAGGCGATCTCTGATGCTATGATATAAAGTTTGAAGATAGTCTTCCCGGAAAAAAATATGTAATGCTCATATTACTTTAGCAACATTAATATATTATATCTGTATATTCAAAGTTCACAAATGAAGAAACATTGAAGTTTTCCTTCATTTATCTGTAGCCATGCATGCAAGTCCGACCAAAACTGCTAACATCATCACATGTGATATTTTTGATAAACTAAAAAACGCTTAGTTTACAAACTGGGTATCAAAATTGAGTTCCTATTTGACCATTATATATCCTACAACAAATCCTTCAAAAAAAAAAGACCCTACATGAATATATTTGGATAAAATTTCGTTAACAAACATTGATCTATGAAGATAGAAAAAATTCTTCTATTGAAACTGCATCTTGGAATAATGGCATATCATATAGTGATGAATATATGGCGGTTGATGGGCTGGATCATTTTCAGCTTTAGTGACAACGACAATGGTTGCCATCCTGAGGAGTTTGTAACGAAAGTTCATTAGCGGATGGTTCGTAGCGTTGTTTCCAAATAATATATAGCGTGTTTATTATACAAACCATGGATTTACATCGATCTAATTAATTTCTAAAGTAATTTCATTGGTGGTCCTTAATTAAACTTGTCATGAGTTCAGGTCCCAGTGATCTTAAAATGTATTTTTGTACCATAAAATGCAGTTTTTGACACTCTAATTAAACTTGCTAATTTATCCATATAATATCCAAATATTCAAAACTTGCGTTAAGATATGTTTTTTATTTAAAATCATTTAGAGTTCCAAATATTCATTTTTAGTTCCTAGATTTTGTGATTCAAAATTTGGAATTTTCAATCGACCTCGAGCGTTGACATGGCTTACACCAAAGTTGTAGTTTTCGACGTGATCTATAACTCGGCAGTGGAGGGCTCGGACGAATGTACAAAGAGATCGACGAATATATCACCTCGATCGAGCTCGGCAGTGTGGAGGGCCTCGGGCGCGGTGGGGCAACGCGCGGTGGAGGGCCTCGGGCGCGGAGGTGGGCGCGGTGGAGGGCCACGGGCGCGCGCGGAGGAGGGGCACGGGCGCGCGCGGTGGAGGCCGCATGAGGAAGAAGAGGGCGGCGCTGGTGTCACGGAAGGCGAACGGACGCGGCGCGAGGAAGAAGAGGGCGGCGGTGTTCGACGAGGAAGAAGACGAGCGGATCGATCTGCGCCAGGCGCTGGAGGTTATATACTAGGGAGATTTACTCCCGGTGCCAGCCACCAGCCGGGAGTAAAGGTCCTTTACTCCCGGTGCGTCTTACCAACCGGGAGTAAAGGTCTCTTTACTCCCGGTGCGTGTTACCAACCGGGAGTAAAGGTATACCTTTACTCCCGGTTGGTAACACGCACCGGGAGTAAAGGGTTTTTTTTGGCGGGCCACGAAACTGCAGCCCACCTTTACTCCCGGGTGGGCTTCCCACCCGGGAGTAAAGGTGACCTGCAGTTTCGTTTCCCGCCTGTTTTAAGCAATAGTCTTGTTAAATACAATAGAAATGCAATAGTTTTTGTTAAATACATAGTAAATTAAATAAAAGGCATAAAATTATTTTGTTAAAAATATGAATTTTCTTTTTGTTTATTGCACATAGGAAAAATCTATAACCTAACTTTTTTTATTGTTTGTTAGAATTATAAAACATAATGTAACTAATATTTATTATTTCGTTAATGCAAAAATGTAGTGTTTAATTAAAATTATTAAAACTATTGGTTTTGGACAGGAAATTTGTTTACACATCATTTTAACGTTAATATTTTAATTTTTCATCACTCAGTATCCTAATTTACCTTTTTGAGAGAGAAATCCCACGAAATCAAACATTGATTTAATTTGAAACATGACATAATAAATATCTGAATTCACAATTATTACATAATATCTCAAACACACACTATATTAAATCACTATATCATCAAGTGGGCACAGCAGTGAACTTCTTCTTTACGTATGTCCCTTGGTTATGATCGCTTCGTAACCATGGAGTGTCCTCATCATTTACCAAGATGCTAGGGTCTTTGTTCACTTTGAAGGGCGGAATTCGGTCATCCTTTTCATATTCTTCTGACATGTCCGACTTGTCCTCAATTCCCACGATGACTCTTTTCCCTGAAAGAACTATGTGGCGCTTTGGCTCTTTGGTTGAGTCATTATCGTTTTTCCCTCTTTTTGGTTTGGTAGACATATCATTGACATAGAACACCTGATTCACATCTTTGGCAAGGACGAATGGTTCGTCTTTGTACCCAATATTACTAAGGTCTACTGTTGTCATTCCATACTCGTTGTCTACTGTTACCCCGCCTCCGGTCACCTTGACCCATTGGCACTTGAACAATGGGATCTTCAAAGTAGGTGCATATTCTAGTTCCCATATTTCATCTATGCGTCCATAATATGTCTGCTTATTCCCATTCGGGTCTGTGGCATCTATGCGGACACCACTGTTTTGGTTGGTACTCCTTTTATCTTGGGCTACTGTGTAGAATATGTTCCCATTTATCTCGTACCCTTTGTATGTGACGATATGCCATGATGGTTGCATAGCCAATAAATACAGTTGCTCATGGATGCTCTCATCACCTTGACATTTTTTTCGCAACCAACCGCCGAAAGTTTCCATGTGCTTATGCGTAATCCAAGCTTCAGTCTTCCCTGGAAACTCGGATCGTAAGAGATCCTTGTGTGTCTCAATATACGGATCTACCAAAGAGGAGTTCTGTAGAACTGTGTAGTGCGCTTTATTGAAATAATCATCATCCGTACCAATATATGTTTTCCTCCCTAGTGTCCCCTTTCCGCTTAGTCTCCCCTCATGTCTCGATTCAGGAACACCAATCGAGTCAAGGTCAGGAATAAAGTCAACACAGAACTCAATGACCTCTTCTGTTCCATAGCCCTTGGCGATGCTTCCTTCTGGGCGAGCACGGTTGTGAACATATTTCTTCAGGACTCCCATGAATCTCTCTAAGGGGAACATGTTGTGTAGGAACACAGGACCGAGAGTGAAAATCTCCTTGACTAGGTGAACTAGGAGGTGTGTCATAATATCAAAGAAGGAAGGAGGGAACACTAACTCAAAGCTGACGAGACATTGAACCACATCATTCTGTAGTTTAGCTAGATCAGTTGGATTAATTGCCTTCTGAGAAATTGCATTGAGGAATGCACATAGCTTCACGGTGGCTAGACGTACATTTGGAGGTAGAATTCCTCTTAATGCAACTGGAAGTAATTGCGTCATGAGAACGTGACAGTCATGGGACTTTAAGTTACAGAATTTCTTCTCTGGCACATTTATAATACCCTTTATATTCGAGGAGAATCCAGATGGTACCTTGATGTTGTTTAAGCATTCAAACATGATTTCCTTCTCCTCTTTGCTTAGAGTGTAGCTAGCAGGACGTAAGTAATGGCGTCCATCATCTGTCTTCTCTGGATGCAGGTTGTCTCTTTCTCTCAAACAACGCAGGTCCTGTCGTGCTTCAAATGTGTCCTTAGGCTTTCCATACACACCCATAAAGCCTAGCAGGTTCACACAAAGATTCTTCGTCAGGTGCATCACGTCGATCGAGCTACGGACCTCCGGGACTTGCCAATAGGGTAGGTCCCAAAATATGGACTTTTTCTTCCACATGGGTGCATGACCGTTAGCGTCTTTCGGAATAGGTTGGCTTCCATGTCCTTTTCCAAAGACGACTTTCACATCATTGACCATATCGAGTACATCCTCACCGGTTCGGTTGCGAGGCTTGGTCAGGTGGTCTGCCTTCCCTTTAAAATGCTTGCCTTTCTTTCTTACGGGGTGATTTGCAGGAAGAAATCGACGATGGCCAAGGTACACGACCTTTCAACATTTTTTCAAGAATACACCTCTAATATCACCGAAGCAGTGTGTGCATGCATTATATCCCTTGTTTGACTATCCTGAAAGATTACTTAGAGCAGGCCAATCATTGATTGTTACGAACAACAATGCTCGCAGATCAAAGTGTTCCTGTTTGTACTCATCCCACACACGTACACCTTCTTTATTCCACAAAATGAGAAGTTCGTCAATAAGTGGTCTCAGGTACACATCGATGTCATTGCCAGGTTGCTTCGGGCCTTGGATGAGCACAGGCATCATAATGAACTTCCGCTTCATGCATAACCAAGGAGGAATGTTGTAGATACTTAGAGTAACAGGCCAAGTGCTATGACTACTGTTCTGCTCTCCAAAAGGATTGATACCATCTGTACTTAAAGCAAACCTTAAGTTTCTTGCGTCATTTGCAAACTTCGGGAATTCTCTGTCGATTGCTCTCCACTGGGACCCATCAGCAGGGTGTCTCAACATATTGTCTACCTTACGGTCTTCTTTGTGCCATCATAACAATTTTGCATGTTCTTTGTTTCTGAACAGACGTTTCAAGCGTGGTATTATAGGAGCATACCACATAACCTTGGTAGGGATTTTCTTACGCGGACGTTCGCCCTCAACATCACCAGGGTCATCTCGCCTGATCTTATACCGCGACGCATGGCATACCGGGCATGCATCCAATTTCTTGTACTCTTTGCCACGGTATAGGATGCAGTCATTAGGACATGCATGTATCTTCTCTATTTCTAGCCCCATAGGACAGACAACTTGTTTTGCTTCGTAGGTAGTGGCGGGCAATTCATTGTACTTCGGAAGCATCTTCTTTTGGATTTTTAGTAACTCTCCAAATCCCTTGTCAGATACACCATTCTTTGCCTTCCATTGCAGCAATTCTAGTGTGGTTTCCAACTTTTTCTGCCCTGCATCACAAGTTGGGTACAACAATTTCTTGTGATCTTCTAGCATCCGCTCAAACTTGATCTTCTCCTTTTCACTTTCACATTCTCTTTGTGCATCACGAATGACCTGACAAAGATCATCAGCCGGCTCATCTTCTGCGGCTACCTCTTCTTCAGCTTCTCCCATTGCAGTATCATTGAAGCACGCACCATCAGGAATAATATCATTGTCGTCCCATTGTTCTTCTTCACCTTCTTCCATTACAACACCGGTTTCTCCGTGCTTTGTCCAACAAATATAGTTTGGCATGAAACCCGACTTGAACAAGTGTGAATGAAGAGTCCTTGAGCAAGGATATTCCACCGTATTCTTACATATGGCACATGGGCAGCACATGAAACCGTCGCGTTTGTTTGCCTCGGCCGCACGTAACAAAGAATGCACGCCGTCAATGAACTCTTGGGAGCGGCGATCAGCATTATACATCCAATGACGGCTCATCTGCATTACATGACATAAATATCATATTAAAACCTAGATCATAATTAATTATTTATACAACATGCGTGCCACCACAAAAGATACAAATTTATGAAAGCATCGCTACAATGTAGACAATCCCAACTACCACTAAAAGAACTAAAGCTAAAATACATTTCAGGAGCACAAGGATTTCGCGACCAATCTCAACTAAAACAGACAGATCCCCCGATTGTGCAACATCTTTGGGCTTCTTCGGCTGGATCACTGCCTCATTAGCCGCCGTATCTGCCTGTTGTGCAAGATATTTTTGCACAAGTTCAACATACTCTTCCTCCCAGTAGAAGCCTGAACATCGTCCACTGCCATCCCACTGAAATTAAAACAAAAAATTAGAACTTTAATCACAACCATCATGAAAATAGGTATAAACTAACCATAATCATTAAATACGATAAAATAACTCACATTGCGATCCGGACACTTGTAGAAGATACGATCCTTGTTGGGACCCTCCTTCTTCACTCGGTACTCCATCACAATCTTCGTCTCATCACGACACTTGCCGCATGGAATAAGAGGAAGGCCCGGCCTAAGTCGCTTTGGAAACCCATGAGAGGCCGAGGACCCGGAAGCAGTTGCCATCTACTCTCTATACTCATTTTATAAACAAATAAAATTAACAAACTATAAAATTATCTAGATCTCTAAACAATGATATTTTTAATGGTCATTGTGTTCTCGTCTTTTACTGCGGCAGGTAAGTAATTCATATGATATTTCCGCAAATTAACAGAAGAATGGGAATGTACACACATAACAGACTACTACGACGATATCGGGACGTGTGAATAAATAACCATCCGTACTAGTTGACCTTGCTTACGTGATCATCTCGGCGAGCATTTCTCCACCGGACGGCACCGTACTTGGCCACGGAAGAGCTCCAATTCTACGAGGAAGGGAACACGGTCTTCCACGACCGTTGCCGCTCTCCCTCGTAGAATCAAAGCTCCTCCTTGACGTCCGTTACCGCTCGGCAGAGAACATGCTCGCCGAGATGAACACGGTCTACTAGTTCAACTAGTACGGATTTTCTATAATTTTCTAACTATTTTCTAAGTTTTTCATTTCATAAAAAGTTAAAATAAAAAGTACGGTGATTGACAGACTACTGCGACGATATCGGGACATGTGAATAAATAACCATCCGTACTAGTTGAACTTGCTTACGTGATCATCTCGGCGAGCATTTCTCCACCGGACGGCACCGTACTTGGTCAAGGAAGAGCTCCGATTCTACGAGGAAGGGAACACGGTCTCCCACGACCGTTGTCGCTCTCCCTCGTAGAATCAAAGCTCCTCCTTGATGTCCGTTACCGCTCGACAGAGAACATGCTTGCCGAGCTGAACACGGTCCGCAAGTTCAACTAGTATGGATTTTCTATAATTTTCTAACTATTTTCTAAGTTTTTATTTATATATACTACGTTTAGGTACGGTGATTGATAGACTACTGCGACAATATCGGGACATGTGAATAAATAACCATCTGTACTAGTTGACCTTGCTTACGTGATCAGCTCGGCGAGCATTTCTCCACCGGACGGCACCGTACTTGGTCAAGGAAGAGCTCCGATTCTACGAGGAAGGGAACACGGTCTTCCACGACCGTTGTCGCTCTCCCTTGTAGAATCAAAGCTCCTCCTTGACGTCCGTTACCGCTCGGCAGAGAACATCCTCGCCGACCTGAACACGGTCCGCAAGTTCAACTAGTAAGGATTTGCTATAATTTTCTAACTATTTTCTAACTTTATATTTATATATACTTTAACCATCTTTCATGTAAATATGCAAGCTTGAAGTGATTTTGAGCTCAAATTGCTTACAAATGAAAAAAACCACAATAAAGAACCATAAATATATATAGTGAACAAAATGGCGTAAGAAAATGGTGAAAAATGAGAGTATGAGATTGGTAACCTTTACAACTGAAGAATCGACGGAGGAATCGAAGAAATCGACGGAGGAATCGAAGAATGGATGGAGGAACAATGGAGGGAGGGAGGAAGCAAGAACACTACTGCAGTGAGCTTCAAAATGTGCTGAGCTCGGGCTCGGGGAGGAAGGAGGAGACGGCCGATTTATAAAGGGAGAACATTTAGTCCCGGTTGATGGATCCAACCGGGACTAAAGGTAACTTTCCAACTCCGGGCGCAGCCACGGCCCGGGAGTAGACCTTTACTCCCGGTTGGAGCCACCAACCGGGAGTAAAAGTATACCTTTAGTCCCGGTTGGTGGCTCCAACCGGGACTAAAGGTCCCTGCCACCTCTGTCTGGCGCAGTAGCCGTTGGGCAGGGACCTTTAGTCCCAGTTGGATCCACCAACCGGGACTAAAGGTATCTCTAGTCCTGGGCGCAAAAAATCCCGGGACTAGAGCCCATTTTGGCCGAGGATCAAAGGTCTGTTCTCTACTAGTGTTGACTGGCTCGGGGCATTCCTTCGAGTAATGAATGCAAATGTCCATGCTTTGTCACACTCTTGATTTTAAGCTAAGGAACATGGCGAAGGCGTCAAAGAGCTGGAGCATAAGGTGCGTCCAGAGCATCTGCGTACAATTCACTAGTAGAGAAATGACATTTGATCCACTTCGAAATTTGGCTTTAGTCCCGGTATTTTTCGCGCCCGGAACTAGAGAGACCTTTAGTCCTGGTTTGTATCTCCAACTGGGACTAAAGATCCCCGCCCAACGGCTACTGCGGCAGCCTTTTGCTGCAGGGGACCTTTAGTCCCGGTTGGATATACCAACTAGGACTAAAGGTTAACTTTTACTCCCAGTTGGTACCTCCAACCGGGAGTAAAAGTCTACTCCCGGCTGGAGGCTCCGTCCTAGACTATAAAGGGACCTTTAGTCCCGGTTTCTATCTCCAACCGGGACTAAAGGTCCCCTCCTATATAGCCCTTCTTCCTCCCCGAGCCCGAGCCACTTTGAGCTCAGTGTTCTTGCTTCATCGCCGGCCTCTCTTCTTCCTCATCGTCGGTAATCACAAGATTTTCTTCGATTCCTTCATCGATTCTTCGATTCTAAAGGTTACCATCTTTATACTCTCATGTTTCATCAGTAGCATATCTCATTTTGTGGACTAGATATATGTGGTTTTTTATGGTTGATTTTTTTTTATTTGTAAGCCATTTAAGCTCAAAATCACTTTAAAGTTTGCATATTTGGATGAAGGAAGGTTAAAGTAGTTATTCAAAACTAGTATTCAGCTTTCATTTCTAGCATGCATAGCACACTTCATGGTTTAGAGATATAGAGAATTTTAGAGTTTTTAATTTTATTTGTTTATAAAATGAGAAATTTATATTATATTAAAAATGAGTATAGAGAGTAGATGGCAACTGCTTCCGGGTCATCGGCCTCTCATCGGGTTTCAAAGCGACTGAGGCAGGACCTCCCTATCATTGCATTCGGCAAGTGTGAGGAGAAGATTGTGATGGAGTACCGGGTGAGGAAGGAGTGTCCCAACAAGGGGCGTATCTTCTACAAGTGTCCAGATCGCAATGTGAGTTATTTTGTCGCATTTGATGATTATGGTTAATTTATACTTATTTTCATGATGATTGTGATTAAAGTTCTAATTTTTTGTTTTAATTTCAGTGGGATGGCACTGGATGTTTAGGCTGGTACTGGGAGGAAGAGTATGTTGAACACGTGCAAAACTCTCTTGCACAGGCGGCTATGACGGCTAATGAGGCAGTGATCCTGCGAAAGAAGCCCATAGATGTTGAACAAACGCATGATCTATCTATTTTAGTTGGGATTGGTCGTGAAATCCTTATGCTGCTGAAGTGCTTTTTAGCTTTAGTTTTTTTAGTTGTAGTTGGGATTGTCAATATTGTAGCGAGACTTTCATAAATTAATACCTTGTGTGGTGGCATGCATGTCGTATAATTAACTAATTATGTTCTAGGTTTTAATATGGTATGTATGTCATGTAATGTAGATGAGCTGGCATTGGATGTACAATGCTGATCGCCGCTCCCAAGAGTTCATTGAGGGCGTGCATTCTTTCTTACGTGTGGCCAAGGCAAACAAACGCGATGGTTTCATGTGCTGCCCATGTGCCATATGTAAGAATTTGAAGGAATATGCTAGCTCAAGGAGTCTTCATTCACACTTGTTGAAGTCGGGTTTCATGCCAAACTATATTTGTTGGACGAAGCACGGAGAAACCAGGGTTGTAATGGAAAAAGGTGAAGAAGAACAATGGGACGATGATGACATTATTGCTAAATATGGTGCCTTCAATGATAATGCAATGGGGAAAGCTGAAGAAGAGGTAGAGGCAGAAGATGAGCCCGCTGATGATCTTGGTCAGGCCATTCGTGACGCACAAAGAGAATGCGAAAGTGAAAAGGAGAAGATCAAGTTTGAGCGCATGCTAGAGGATCACAAGAAATTGCTATACCCAACTTGTGATGCAGGGCAGAAAAAGTTGGGTACCACATTGGAATTGCTGCAATGGAAGACAAAGAATGGTGTATCTGACAAGGGATTTGGGGAGTTACTGAAAATCCAAAAGAAGATGCTTTCGGAGGATAACGAATTGCCCGCCACTACGTACGAAGCAAAACTGGTAGTCTGCCCTTTGGGATTAGAAATCTAGAAGATACATGCATGTCCTAATAACTACATCCTCTATCATGGCGAGGAGTACGAGAAGTTAGATGCATGCCCGGTATGTCATGCATCGCGGTATAAGATCAGGTGAAATGACCCTGGTGATGTTGAGGGCGAACGTCCCACGAAGAAAATCTCTGCCAAGATTATGTGGTATGCTCCTATAATACCACGCTTGAAACGTCTGTTCAGAAACAAAGACCATGCAAAGTTGTTGCGATGGCACAAAGAAGATCGTAAGGTAGACAATATGTTGAGACACCCTGCTGATGGGTCCCAGTGGAGAGCAATCGATAGAGAATTCCCGGAGTTTGCAAATGACGCAAGAAACTTAAGGTTTGCTTTAAGTACGGATGGTATGAATCCTTTCGGGGAGCAGAGCAATAGTCATAGCACTTGGCCTGTTACTCTATGTATCTACAACCTTCCTCCCTGGTTATGCATGAAGCGTAAGTTTATTATGATGCCAGTGCTCATCCAAGGCCCAAGGCAACCTAGCAACGACATCAATGTGTACCTAAGGCCACTAGTTGAAGAACTTCTACTTTTGTGGAACAGACCAGGTGTACGTGTGTGGGATGAGCACAAATAGGAGCACTTTGACCTGCGAGCATTGTTGTTCGTAACAATCAATGATTGGCCTGCTCTAAGTAATCTTTCAGGACAATCAAACAAGGGATATAATGCATGCACGCACTGTTTCGATAACATTAAAGGTATATTCTTGAAAAATATCGAAAGGTCATGTACCTTGGCCATCGTCGATTTCTTCCTGCGAATCACCCCCTAAGAAAGAAAGGCAAGCATTTTAAAGGAAAGGCAGACCACCAGACCAAGCCGGGCAACCGAACTAGTGAGGATGTACTCAATATGGTCAAGGATGTATTAGACCTATTATGTAATAATTGTGACTTCAGATTTTTTTTGTCATGTTTTCATATTTTCTACGGTTTAAATGAATTTTCTGCTTGACAGTGGATTTCCCATAGAGAATGTGTGATGAAAAACTAAATGATCAATGTTAATAAGATGTGAAAACTTATTTCCTGTCGAAAAGCAATAGTTTTAATGATTTTAATCAAGTAGTATATTTTTGCATGGTGCAAATTGTAATTATTATTTACACTATGTTAAATATTTATACAGTAAAACAAAGGAGTTTATGTTACAAATTTTTGTTGTGTATAATAATGCAAAACCAAGTTCAGGAATTTTTTTATAATTTTTTGGATAATATTTTATTTATTTGGCAATTAATAACTCTCTGCATATTTATATAAAAGAAATATATAAAAAAGGAAAAACTTCTGGAAACTGCAGCCCACCTTTACTCCTGGGTCGATCAACCACCCGGGACTAAAGGTGGGCTACGTTTTCGCGGCCCGCCAAAAAAATAACTTTAGTCCCGGGTCATGGTTGCACTCGGGAGTAAAGGTCAGACCTTTAGTCTGGGTTCTTACCATCACCCGGGACTAAAGGTCCTTTAGTCCCGGTCCGTGGCTTCACCCGGGACTAAAGATCCGCCAAATATATATCGCCTCGTCTTTTTTCTCCCCATCCATCATCTTCATTCTTCGCCCGAGAGCCACCGCGCCGCCGCTGCTCCCCATAGCCTCCAGCCGCCTCCACTCGCCTCTCCCGTCTCTCGCCATCTCCGCCAGTGGCCCGGCTCGCTCCTCTCCCATTCGTGCGCGGCGCCTAGACCCGGATCCGCCGCCATCATCCTCGCCCTCGCCCAGATCTGATTTGGATCCACTGCGGCCTCATCGCCGTCGTCGATCCACGTCCTCGTCATCGCCAGCTTTATCCCCGGTTCCACGCGCTCACAAGCCTCGCCGTGCGCTCGTCGTCCCATTCACCGGAGCGCTCGTCGTCGTCCCCTTTGTCAGAGCGCTCGTCGTCGTCCCCGTCGCATCCTCGTCGTCGAGAGATCACCTCCGGCCATCCTCGTCGTCCTCCACCCTCGTCGTCCTCATCAGCAACAGTGTCTATATGAGTGTGTGCACATAGAAAAAATATAGAAAAATTAGATAGATTTTATTTGTAGATTTTATTTGTGTATGAGTGTGTGCTCGGACCGACGGCCATGGAGAGGGAGCAGGGGAACGGGGCGGCCATGGAGTACAGCTTGGGAGGACTTCATCTCCAATGACTCGAGTGTTGTCATGTGTCTGCAGCAGCTCCCACCCGCGTCCAAATCCTAACCCTGTCATCTCATCCCCCATAGCCCAAGCTTGTTCATTCCGGTTACTGAAATTGGAGTAGGAAGAGGACGCCAGCAGGCCCAGCACAGGCATTGGCCTGGCAATCCCCCGGCAATTGCAGCAGTTGCTCGCTGCTCTCGGACGACGACTGCAGGTTCTCCAGGGACAAGGGAATGTGTGGCTTGACCTTCAGACGCGCAGTCAGGCAAGCGCTTGGACCGCGTCATGGACTCATGGCCAGGGAGGCAGCGCTAAAATTAATCGATATGTTCATCACAAAATTGTCTTATTGCGCTCTAAAGTGAACAAAAGGAGAGACTGAAAATATTAGTAATTTTAGTTAGTTGTAGATACTAAATACAAACTTCTAATACCTATATATGCCCTAAGATTTTGGGCCGTGCAGAAACATGGATTGATGAACTAGTTATAATAAATATTAAGAATGTAGTATAAGATTTAGAATCTATATTTTAAAATATGAAAATACAGAAAATTGTAGAAAATCCATACTAGTTAAATTTGTGGACCGTGTTCATCTCGGCTAGGATGTTCTCTGCCGAGCGGTAACGGACGTCAAGAAGGAGCTTTCATTCTACGAGGGAGAGCGGCAATGGTCGTGGAAGACCGTGTTCCCTTCCTCGTAGAATCGGAGCTCTTCCGTGGCCAAGTACGGTGCCGTCCGGTGGAGAAATGCTCGCCGAGATGATCACGTAAGCAAGGTCAACTAGTACGGATGGTTATTTATTTAAACATGTTTTTGAGCTAGAATTTGATGGATATTTGATAACTTCAGACCTACAAATGTCATCTACAAATGTTACTATCCTCGAGGTGGCACGTCCTGCAGGAGTCCATTTTATAGATATAGTTTTTATTTTTTGTAGATATATCTAGTGGTGTAAAAGCTAGATGGCTGCCCTGAGAGACAACATGCACTAGTAGAGAACAGACCTTTGATCCTCGGTCAAAATGGACTCTAGTCCCGGAATTTTTTGCCCCCGGGACTAGAAATACCTTTAGTCCCGGTTGGTGGATCCAACCGGGACTAAAGGCCCCTGCCCAACGGCTACTGCGCCAGACAGAGGTGGCAGGGACCTTTAGTCCCGGTTGGAGCCACCAACCGGGACTAAAGGTAGACTTCTACTCCCGGTTGGTGGCTCCAACCGGGAGTAAAGGTCTACTCCCGGGCCGTGGCTGCGCCCGGGGTTGGAAAGTTACCTTTAGTCCCGGTTGGATCTATCAACCGGGACTAAATGTTCTCCCTTTATAAATCGGTCGTCTCCTCCTTCCTCCCCGAGCCCGAGCTCAGCACATTTTGAAGCTCACTGCAGTAGTGTTCTTGCTTCCTCCCTCCCTCCATTGTTCCTCCATCCATTCTTCGATTCCTCTGTCGATTCTTCAGTTGTAAAGGTTATCAATCTCATACTCTCATTTTTTACCATTTTCTTATGCCATTTTATTCACTATATATATTTATGGTTCTTTATTATGGTTTTTTTTCATTTGTAAGCAATTTGAGCTCAAAATCACTTTAAGCTTGCATATTTACATGAAAGAAGGTTAAAGTATATATAAATATAAAGTTAGAAAATAGTTAGAAAATTATAGCAAATCCTTACTAGTTGAACTTGCGGACCGTGTTCAGGTCGGCGAGGATGTTCTCTGCCGAGCGGTAACGGACGTCAAGGAGGAGCTTTGATTCTACGAGGGAGAGCGATAACGGTCGTGGAAGACTGTGTTCCCTTCCTCGTAGAATCGGAGCTCTTCCTTGACCAAGTACGGTGCCGTCCGGTGGAGAAATCCTCGCCAAGCTGATCACGTAAGCAAGGTCAACTAGTACGGATGGTTATTTATTCACATGTCCCGATATCGTCGTAGTAGTCTGTCAATCACCGTACCTAAACGTAGTATATATAAATAAAAACTTAGAAAATAGTTAGAAAATTATAGAAAATCCGTATTAGTTGAACTTGCGGACCGTGTTCAGCTCGGCAAGCATGTTCTCTGTCGAGCGGTAACGGACATCAAGGAGGAGCTTTGATTCTACGAGGGAGAGCGACAACGGTCGTGGGAGACCGTGTTCCCTTCCTCATAGAATCGGAGCTCTTCCTTGACCAAGTACGGTGCTGTCCGGTGGAGAAATGCTCGCCGAGATGATCACGTAAGCAAGGTCAACTAGTACGGATGGTTATTTAT
Organism: Miscanthus floridulus; assembly: GCF_019320115.1. NCBI lineage: Eukaryota > Viridiplantae > Streptophyta > Magnoliopsida > Poales > Poaceae > Miscanthus > Miscanthus floridulus. Next base: position 133,653,756 of record NC_089589.1, read on the forward strand.
TCACACGTCCCGATATCGTCGTAGTAGTCTGTTATGTGTGTACATTCCCATTCTTCTGTTAATTTGCGGAAATATCATATGAATTACTTACCTGCCGCAGTAAAAGACGAGAACACAATGACCATTAAAAATATCATTGTTTAGAGATCTAGATAATTTTATAGTTTGTTAATTTTATTTGTTTATAAAAGAAGAAATTTATAGTGTATTAAAAAATGAGTATAGAGAGTAGATGGCAACTGCTTCCGGGTCCTCGGCCTCTCATGGGTTTCCAAAGCGACTTAGGCCGGGCCTTCCTCTCATTCCATGCGGCAAGTGTCGTGATGAGATGAAGATTGTGATGGAGTACCGAGTGAAGAAGGAGGGTCCCAACAAGGATCGTATCTTCTACAAGTGTCCGGATCGCAATGTGAGTTATTTTATCGTATTTAATGATTATGGTTAGTTTATACCTATTTTCATGATGGTTGTGATTAAAGTTCTAATTTTTTGTTTTAATTTCAGTGGGATGGCAGTGGACGATGTTCAGGCTTCTACTGGGAGGAAGAGTATGTTGAACTCGTGCAAAAATATCTTGCACAACAGGCAGATACGGCGGCTAATGAGGCAGTGATCCAGCCGAAGAAGCCCAAAGATGTTGCACAATCGGGGGATCTGTCTGTTTTAGTTGAGATTGGTCGCGAAATCCTTGTGCTCCTGAAATGTATTTTAGCTTTAGTTCTTTTAGTGGTAGTTGGGATTGTCTACATTGTAGCGATGCTTTCATAAATTTGTATCTTTTGTGGTGGCACGCATGTTGTATAAATAATTAATTATGATCTAGGTTTTAATATGATATTTATGTCATGTAATGCAGATGAGCCGTCATTGGATGTATAATGCTGATCGCCGCTCACAAGAGTTCATTGACGGCGTGCATTCTTTATTACGTGCAGCCGAGACAAACAAACGCGACGGTTTCATGTGCTGCCCATGTGCCATATGTAAGAATACGGTGGAATATCCTTGCTCAAGGACTCTTCATTCACACTTGTTCAAGTCGGGTTTCATGCCAAACTATATTTGTTGGACAAAGCACGGAGAAACCGGTGTTGTAATGGAAGAAGATGAAGAAGAACAATGGGACGACAATGATATTATTCCTGATGGTGCGTGCTTCAATGATACTGCAATGGGAGAAGCTGAAGAAGAGGTAGTCGCAGAAGATGAGCTGGCTGATGATCTTTGTCAGGTCATTCGTGATGCACAAAGAGAATGTGAAAGTGAAAAGGAGAAGATCAAGTTCGAGCGGATGCTAGAAGATCACAAGAAATTGTTGTACCCAACTTGTGATGCAGGGCAGAAAAAGTTGGGAACCACACTAGAATTGCTGCAATGGAAGGCAAAGAATGGTGTATCTGACAAGGGATTTGGAGAGTTACTAAAAATCCAAAAGAAGATGCTTCCGAAGTACAATGAATTGCCCGCCACTACCTACGAAGCAAAACAAGTTGTCTGTCCTATGGGGCTAGAAATAGAGAAGATACATGCATGTCCTAATGACTGCATCCTATACCGTGGCAAAGAGTACGAGAAATTGGATGCATGCCCGGTATGCCATGCGTCGCGGTATAAGATCAGGCGAGATGACCCTGGTGATGTTGAGGGCGAACGTCCACGTAAGAAAATCCCTGCCAAGGTTATGTGGTATGCTCCTATAATACCACGCTTGAAACGTCTGTTCAGAAACAAAGAACATGCAAAATTGTTACGATGGCACAAAGAAGACCGTAAGGTAGACAATATGTTGAGACACCCTGCTGATGGGTCCCAGTGGAGAGCAATCGACAGAGAATTCCCGGAGTTTGCAAATGACGCAAGAAACTTAAGGTTTGCTTTAAGTACAGATGGTATCAATCCTTTTGGAGAGCAGAACAGTAGTCATAGCACTTGGCCTGTTACTCTAAGTATCTACAACATTCCTCCTTGGTTATGCATGAAGCGGAAGTTCATTATGATGCCTGTGCTCATCCAAGGCCCGAAGCAACCTGGCAATGACATCGATGTGTACCTGAGACCACTTATTGATGAACTTCTCATTTTGTGGAATAAAGAAGGTGTACGTGTGTGGGATGAGTACAAACAGGAACACTTTGATCTGCGAGCATTGTTGTTCGTAACAATCAATGATTGGCCTGCTCTAAGTAATCTTTCAGGACAGTCAAACAAGGGATATAATGCATGCACACACTGCTTCGGTGATATTAGAGGTGTATTCTTGAAAAAATGTCGAAAGGTCGTGTACCTTGGCCATCGTCGATTTCTTCCTGCAAATCACCCCGTAAGAAAGAAAGGTAAGCATTTTAAAGGGAAATCAGACCACCTGACCAAGCCTCGCAACCGAACCGGTGAGGATGTACTCGATATGGTCAATGATGTGAAAGTCGTCTTTGGAAAAGGACATGGAAGCCAACCTATTCCGAAAGACGCTACCGGTCACGCACCCATGTGGAAGAAAAAGTCCATATTTTGGGACCTACCCTATTGGCAAGTCCTGGAGGTCCGTAGCTCGATCGACGTGATGCACCTGACGAAGAATCTTTGTGTGAACCTGCTAGGCTTTATGGGTGTGTATGGAAAGCCTAAGGACACATTTGAAGCACGACAGGACCTGCGTTGTTTGAGAGAAAGAGACAACCTACATCCAGAGAAGACAGATGATGGACGCCATTACTTACGTCCTGCTAGCTACACTCTAAGCAAAGAGGAGAAGGAAATCATGTTTGAATGCTTAAACAACATCAAGGTACCATCTGGATTCTCCTCGAATATAAAGGGTATTATAAATGTGCCAGAGAAGAAATTCTGTAACTTAAAGTCCCATGACTGTCACGTTCTCATGACGCAATTACTTCCAGTTGCATTAAGAGGAATTCTACCTCCAAATGTACGTCTAGCCACCGTAAAGCTATGTGCATTCCTCAATGCAATTTCTCAGAAGGCAATTGATCCAACTGATCTAGCTAAACTACAGAATGATGTGGTTCAATGTCTCGTCAGCTTTGAGTTAGTGTTCCCTCCTTCCTTCTTTGATATTATGACACACCTCCTAGTTCACCTAGTCAAGGAGATTTTCACTCTCGGTCCTGTGTTCCTACACAACATGTTCCCCTTAGAGAGATTCATGGGAGTCCTAAAGAAATATGTTCACAACCGTGCTCGCCCAGAAGGAAGCATCGCCAAGGGCTATGGAACAGAAGAGGTCATTGAGTTCTGTGTTGACTTTATTCCCGACCTTGACTCGATTGGTGTTCCTGAATCGAGACATGAGGGGAGACTAAGCGGAAAGGGGACACTAGGGAGGAAAACATATATTGGTACGGATGATGATTATTTCAATAAAGCGCACTACACAGTTCTACAGAACTCCTCTTTGGTAGATCCGTATATTGAGACACACAAGGATCTCTTACGATCCGAGTTTCCTGGGAAGACTGAAGCTTGGATTACGCATAAGCACATGGAAACTTTCGGCGGTTGGTTGCGAAAAAAATGTCAAGGTGATGAGAGCATCCATGAGCAACTGTATTTATTGGCTATGCAACCATCATGGCATATCGTCACATACAAAGGGTACGAGATAAATGGGAACATATTCTACACAGTAGCCCAAGATAAAAGGTGTACCAACCAAAACAGTGGTGTCCGCATAGATGCCACAGACCCGAATGGGAATAAGCAGACATATTATGGACGCATAGATGAAATATGGGAACTAGAATATGCACCTACTTTGAAGATCCCATTGTTCAAGTGCCAATGGGTCAAGGTGACCGGAGGCGGAGTAACAGTAGACAACGAGTATGGAATGACAACAGTAGACCTTAGTAATATTGGGTACAAAGACGAACCATTCGTCCTTGCCAAGGATGTGAATCAGGTGTTCTATGTCAATGATATGTCTACCAAACCAAAAAGAGGGAAAAATGATAATGACTCAACCAAAGAGCCAAAGCGCCACATAGTTCTTTCAGGGAAAAGAGTCATCGTGGGAATTGAGGACAAGTCGGACATGTCAGAAGAATATGAAAAGGATGACCGAATTCCGCCCTTCAAAGTGAACAAAGACCCTAGCATCTTGGTAAATGATGAGGACACTCCATGGTTACGAAGCGATCATAACCAAGGGACATACATAAAGAAGAAGTTCACTGCTGTGCCCACTTGATGATATAGTGATTTAATATAGTGTGTGTTTGAGATATTATGTAATAATTGTGAATTCAGATGTTTATTATGTCATGTTTTAAATTAAATCAATGTTTGATTTGGTGGGATTTCTCTCTCAAAAAGGTAAATTATTAGGATACTGAGTGATGAAAAATTAAAATATTAACGTTAAAATGATATGAAAACAAATTTCCTGTCCAAAACCAATAATTTTAATAATTTTAATTAAACACTACATTTTTGCATTAACGAAATAATAAATATTAGTTACATTATGTTTTATAATTCTAACAAAAAATAAAAAAAGTTAGGTTATCGATTTTTCCTATGTGCAATAAACAAAAATAAAATTCATATTTTTAACAAAATAATTTTATGCCTTTTATTTAATTTACTATGTATTTAATAAAAACTATTGCATTTCTATTGTATGTAACAAGACTATTGCTTAAAACAGGCGGGAAACGAAACTGCAGGCCACCTTTACTCCCGGGTGGGAAGCCCACCCGGGAGTAAAGGTGGGCTGCAGTTTCGCGGCCCGCCAAAAAAAATCCTTTACTCCCGGTGCGTGTTACCAACCGGGAGTAAAGGTATACCTTTACTCCCGGTTGGTAACACGCACCGGGAGTAAAGGTACCTTTACTCCCGGTTGGTAACACGCACCGGGAGTAAAGGGTTTTTACTCCCGGTTGGTGGATGGCACCGGGAGTAATTCTCCTCTGCTATATAACCTCCAGCGCCTGGCAGATCGATCCGCTCGTCTTCTTCCTCGTCGAACACCGCCGCCCTCTTCTTCCTCGCGCCGCGTCTGTTCGCCTTCCGTGACACCGGCGTCGCCGTCTTCTTCCTCGTGCGGCCTCCACCGCGCGCGCCCGTGCCCCTCCTCCGCGCTTGCCCGTGGCCCTCCACCGCGCCCTCCTCCGCGCCCGACACGCCCTCCACCGCGCGTTGCCCCACCGCGCCGGCCCGAGGCCCTCCAGTAGGTACACTGCCGATATTTGGAACTCTAAATGATTTTAAATAAAAACATATCTTAAGGCAAGTTTTGAATATTTGGAACTCTAAATGACAAGTATAATTAAGGATCACCAATAAAATTACTTTAGAAATTAATTGGATCGATATAAATCCATGGCTTGTATAATAAACACGCTATATATTATTCGGAAACAACGCTACGAACCATCCGCTTGCTGTTAAGATATGTTTGTTAATAAACACGCTATATATTATTCGGAAACAACGCTACATTAATAGAAGAATTTTTTCTATCTTCATAGATCAATGTTTGTTAACGAAATTTTATCCAAATATATTCATGTAGGGTCTTTTTTTTTGAAGGATTTGTTGTAGGATATATAATGGTCAAATAGGAACTCAATTTTGATACCCAGTTTGTAAACTAAGCGTTTTTTAGTTTATCAAAAATATCACATGTTTCTTCATTTGTGAACTTTGAATATACAGATATAATATATTAATGTTGCTAAAGTAATATGAGCATTACATATTTTTTCCGGGAAGACTATCTTCAAACTTTATATCATAGCATCAGAGATCGCCTGTAAAAGAAGAAAATAAATTCTTATCATTTCGGAAATAGTAATGGTTATATGAGCAATAAGACACATATACTTACATTTCATAATGACTTATACTTATATTATTAACATAGAATTTTCTCATATGATGAATGACTACATGGTTGATCACATGGTACATAGGATCACAACATCACGCACCGACACCGCCCCGGCCCGCCTCACGTCGTCGTCGTCGTCGTCAGCACGCCGGCCCGCCTCACGTCATCGTCGTCAGCACACCGGCCACCGCGCCGACACGTATATATACGTCATTTGTATTCATATGCATTTCGTCCATGCGTTTCTATGTATACGGCGGAGCACCGCCGCCCTCGTTCACCCATGTGTACAGACATATATACGGCGGAGTGGAGCACCGCCACTCTTGTCACACCGCCCTTTCTCGTGCCCTAATTCGCCCTAGTACCGACGTAGTTCGTCCTAGTGTGGCGAATTGCGTCCGTGATCGAGGGGCAAGATTTAATAATGCATATTGTTTGTAGATTTTACGCATGTAATAAGCAAAGATTTGACGTACTATATATTGGTTTTGTTTTTTGAAGCTAGATGGCCGACCCGAGAAATATGGATGAGGAGGAGTTGATGATGAATTTGATCAACACTGGCACTCAAGTTGCCGGCGATGATGGTGCTAAAAATAACATGCAAGAGGATGTAGATGACGGGAGTCAGTACTTAGCTCTTGAACAAAATGAGCAACAACATATTGGCCAAGTATATATTTTTTATTATTAGCTATATATATATATTATCATATGTCCTATGTGTGCTCATGACATTAAAAATAATGTTTATGTTTTGTAGCCCTCTGGATCGACATCAACAACTACAACGAAGAGTAAAAATGTTCGAGGTCCCAAAAAGCCATTGGAGGGTCGCTTCATCATCTCAGAGTTCAATGTGGATACAGGAGAACCGGGGGGCCGAATAAAATGAAATTTGTGCACCACTGTGGTTACCTTGTACGGGACCGACTCCCGATTAGTACCCGTGAATGGAAGAAGAAGACCAATGCTCCTCATATCAGTTTTGTCTCCGATCGTGACAAGGCGTTAATTTGGAATGATGTCTTGGTACATTTCACGCTCCAAACAGATGATTATGATGATATAATAGATGGTGATGAATTGAAGGAGCGAGTTAGGGATTGGGCAATGAAGAAGATGGCCACCCAGTTTCAGACTTGGAAGAAACACCTATACACGACGTATGTCAAGAAGAACATAGCACCAGATTTTACTGTCCCAGGCCCGATCTCAAAGCAGAGGCCCTATTGGGATGAGTTTGTACAGTACAAGACTTCGGAAGAGGGTGTGAGTCGGGTGATAAAGAACCAACATAATGCCCAACAGAAGACATACCACCATACCTTGGGATCAGGTGGCTACCCGACTGCCATTAAGAAGTGGAACAAAATGGAAGCAGACCTTCTTGCCAAGGGTATCAGACCAGAATCACTCGAGTGGGGAGAACGTGCAAAGAATTGGTTTTTCGCTCATGGGGGAACACTAGACCAGGAGACAGGGAAGTGCGTTTATGGCGCAAGACTGCAAGAAGCAGCAGAAAGATTGTTTTATGCTCAGAGAGCTACTGCTAGTGGTGCGTTCAGGCCCAACAGAGAGAAGGATGAGCTGACATACGCCATCGGGACTATTGAACATGGTGGCCGAACTAGAGGCAAAGGAAGTGTCTCGTGGGAGCATGGATTCCCTCAGGACAGACCTTCCTACAGAAGTCGCCAGAGAAAGAAGGAAGAAGAGGCACACCGGCTCCAGAGGTTGGAGGAAGCGGTGCGTGAAGCACAGGAGCGGGAAAAAAACCTTGAAGCGAGAATGCAGGAGGAAATCAAAAGGCAAGTGCAAATAGCAGTGAGTGCAAGCAAGCAGGCATCAGAGCCAGGAATCAACATTAGCCAATCTGTTCAGTTGAAAAGCAGCTGCGCTTCCACGGAGATACCAAATCAAGGGGACACAGGACTGCGCTTCCCTGTGGATGACGTCACTGAACCTTGTACAACGTGTGAGCTACACATTCCGAAGGAGAATTCCACAATCAAGGTGGCTATCGGTCTTGTTAATCCTATCGACCGAACCAAGACACCAAGGATTCATGGGAATATAATCCAAGAAGGATATGCCACCATCTCGGTAGATAAAGCTGAAAAAGGTTTTAGTGATTTGCCTCTTGACATTCCTGGAGGTGATGGCGAGAAGACTCTAGGAGAAGCGGAGAAGACATTCATTCTATGGCGCAAGCGCTACATCATCATTCCAGGGATGTCGGCTCCACCTCCTCCTGAACTACCTCACCATAGGTATGTGCGGATGAAAACACTACATCATTAATTTGTATTGGCTTAAATAATTAACAATCTGCTCATAATAATATGTCATTCCTTTTTTTGTAGCAGATCCTCCCCCAATCTAAATCCAATTGTTCAATCGCCAGATCATCATAGTGCTCTGTACGATGACATTGTGTTGGAAGACGAGGCTGCATCCACACCCTCTCCAAGGAGGTCTCCAACGCCGCAGCCGCCACCTCCAAGGAGGTCTCCAACGCCGCTGCCAACACCTCCAAGGAGGTCTCCAACGCCGCTGCCAACACCTCCAAGGAGGTCTCCAACGCCTCCCCCGCCCCCACCTACCAAGAAGCCTAGCAAGAGGCCAGCCCCTCAAACGAAGAACCAGTCCCCGCCTGCAAAGAAAGCCACCGTAAAACCAAGGGTTATTCCCAAAATAATATCTGAAGAGAAGGAAGAAGGAACTGATGCATATAAAAAAGACATGTCTAGATTCTATGACAAACTTAAAATGAATCAAGAAGCAAGGAGAAACCCAGAGAAACCGTACTTCTTCGTAGCTCCGGATATTTTAAGAAAAAAGGTGATTTCTTACCAGCATCAACAGCGGGAATCTCGTAAGCCGTCCAAATCAACGTTATCAGACTATGACCGCACTCTCACCAAGTCAATTGAGGCGGCACAGAAAAAGAAGCGGGCAGGGAAAGGAGTTGCCCAACTCGGACAACAAGCGCACCAATCAATCCCCCCGCTAGTTGTTGGTAATGAATATGGTTCGAATTTAGGATTAATGCATCAGGCAAACATACCTCCGGATGTCGATTTGGATCACCTTGGTGAATTTCTTGATGAGACTGGTCTCGACCTTTACCAGATGTTTGGTGATGGAAACATTGAGAGTGCGGCGGAGGTTGATATTTGGAAGAAAAAATTTGTACTAGGCCAGAGTCTATACAACCCTCAAGCCTTATCTGATCTGGGGACGCAAATGTACCTGCTAAACAAGTGGTACATGCAGGCGTCTACCAGTGGAGACTTCTGCGTTGGTGTCAGAATTAGAGACGAACATTGGTTCCGTGGCGATGATGTTATGTATGTTGACTTTGCAGAATTTCATCAACTATGCCACCTGACCTCTCTGGACAAAGTTATCATTAGCTGCTATTGCCTGTAAGTAATAATTCTTTCGATCTATTATTAAACTCATCATATGTGTGTATATGCATATAAATTATCCTAACAAGTACTATATATATGCAGATTTACAATGACAGAGCTCAGAAAGGAAGGCTGCAATGAAATTGGTTTTGTTGATCCCCATATAGTATTCAAAGACCCAATTACTCCAATGACTAATTGGAAGTCTGAGTCAGAGAGTAACCTCATGAACTTCTTAGTGAACCAACGCCACAAGAAGGATATACTCTTTCCCTATAACTTCAAGTGAGTGTTAATCATGTCGATCATAGCCTTAATGGCTCATATGTTGATTCTAGTTAATTAATGAGTGTTATGCGTTATATCCTATAAACACATGCAGCAATCACTGGATATTGATGGACATCGATCTGGTGAAAAGTCACTTGATAATCTATGACTCGATGAGAAAACCACAACAAGACTACCAAGATATGATAGATATTATCCAGAGGTAATTTCGAGATCTCTAGCAACTATATATACACACAAACATGATGATTAACTATATCTGATGACGTGGCAAATTTTTTATTGGGCAGTGTTTGGAAAACCTTTATTGAGAAGCAACACATGGAAAAATGCAAAGCGCCACTGAATGTAATCCCATTGAAAGTAAGTCCCCTGAATCGCATCATCTTTATTAATTAAACATATAGCTTTCACCGGATCACCAGATTGGATGACAAATCTTTTTCTCGTAAAGTGGTGTCTGAGGCAGGAACAGGGGAACAACTACTGTGGTTACTATGTTTGCAAGTTTATCAAGGTGGTCTCCCAAAGAACTCCTACAGAGAGACTCAAAGTACGTTAAAAATACACTATATATTCATTTAATTATTATTATTGATTGTGTTACTATGTCTTTATATATATATATGTACATATATTAATTTATTTTCCTTTAATTCAAACCTGTAGACTCGATGGTTGGAGGAAAAGGTCATACGGCAAGACCAAATCAAAGCAATTCAAGAGTCTATAGCCGGATTTTTTAATGAGCAGGTCATCGATTCCAAGGGCGAGTTCTACTTCGACCCAACACTGCCATTGAAGCCAAGCTAGAGGATGAGAAGAAACTTGTTATGTCACAACAACTATAATGCAATCTTTTGTAATATATGCACATGAAATAATATAATGTAAAATACACATATGCATGCATGCATGTAAATATATATATGATGCATGCATGCATATATATATATATATATATATATATTTATATGATTGAATTGTGTGATTTAATACGTTCATTGTGCTTGAACCGAAACATACTATATGCGCGTATAAATGTATAATTAGCAGCGTACAATACGACTTCGAAAACCTATTTTGAAAAGAAAACAAAAAAATGAAAAGAAAAGAAAAAAGAAAAAAACCTTTAGTCCCGGTTCGTATTACCAACCGGGACTAAAGGTGCCGGCCATCGTGGCATGTCAGGAGGCACCTTTAGTCCCGGTTGGTGTTACCCACCGGGACTAAAGGTCCTCCTTTAGTCCCGGTTCCTGACCCGGGACTAAAGGACCCCCCCTTTAGTCCCGGATGCTTGCTCCCGGGTGGGGAACCGGGACTAGAGGGGGTTCCCCACCGGGAGTAAAGCTCGGTTCTGTACTAGTGATGGATGAAGAAATGATGGATATTATCAACACCGGCACTCAATTTGCCGATGGTGACCAGTAGGATGTAGATGACGGGAGTCAATACCAGGCTCTTGAAGATAACCAAGAAAATATTGTGCAAGAAAATACTGGCGAGGTATATATATTTATATATATATTTGAATATTATATATATATTTGAATATCTATCATCTATTATGTGTACACATGATATTTATTTATTCTTTTTTATACGTAGCCCTCTGGATCGACGACCACGACGGCGAAAAACAAAAATATTCGAGGCCCGAAAAAGCCATTGGAGGGGCGCTACATAATATCGGAATTCAATATCGAGACAGGCGAACCACTTGGTCCACATGCAAGGAAATTCGTGCAACACTGTGGGTACCTTGTAAGGGATAGACTTCCGATCAGTGCCCGTGAATGGAAGCAAAAGATCAATGAGCCTCATGTTAGTTTTATCTCTGATCTTGATAAGAATTTAATTTCGGATGATATCCTTCAACATTTTACGTTGCAAGCGGATGATTATGATGATATCAACGATGATGAATTGAAGGAGCTAGTTCGAAAGTGGGCTATGAAGAAGATGGCCACACAATTCCAGACTTGAAAGAAATCCCTATACACGAAATACGTCAAGAAGAACCTAACGCCCAATTTCAATACTAGGGGCCCACTCGCGAAGTTGAGGCCCTACTGGAATGATTTTGTACAGTACAAGACATCGGAAGAGGGTGAGGAACGGGTGAGAAGGAACCAAGAGAATGCCCGACAGAAGGTATACCACCATGGCATGGGATTTGGTGGCTACGCGACTGCCATTCCCAAGTGGGAAAAAATAGAAGCGGACATTCTTGCCAAGGGTATCACACCAGAATCACTCAATTGGCCTAAACGTGCGAAGAATTGGTTTTTCGCTCATGGGGGAAGACTGGACCTAGAGACCGGAAAGCTGGTTCATGGCCCAAAACTCGAAAGAGCAACACAAAGATTTTCTTATGCTCTACAAGCTAAAGCTATTGGTGCGTTCAGGCCCAATAAAGAGAAGGATGAACTGACATATGCCATCGGAACTGCTGAACACAGTGGCCAAACGAGAGGTTTAGGACGGAACATTTCTTGGGAGCATGGTTTCCCTAACGACAGAGATACCTACAGAAGCCAGCAGAGAAGGAAGGATGAGGAAGTAGTGCGGATCAGCAGGTTGGAGGAATATGTTCGTGAGTCACGGGAGGCGTTGCTTCAAGCATAGGAGCGCGAAAAAGACATGCAAGCTAGAATGCAGGACGAAATCATAAAGCAAGTGCAAATAGCAATAAGTGTCCAAAGGCAGGCATCAGATCCAGGAATCAACATTAATATTAGCCCCCCTGATCAGTTGAAAAGCAGCAGCGCTTCCACGGAGTTGCCAAATCAAGATGACGCAATGCTACGTTTCCCCGTAGATGACATCACTGCACCATTTACATCATGTGAGCTACATATTCCAAAAGGGAATGCCACAATCATGGTGGCTCTCGGTGTTTTTTCTCCTCCAGATCCTACCAAGACACCAAGAATCCATGGGGCAATAATACCATCTAGATATGTTAGCGTCTCAGTGGATAGAGTTAACAAAGATTTTAGTGATCTGGCTCTTGACATTCCAGGAGGTGATGGGGAGAAGACTCTAGGAGAAGCAGAGAAGACATTCATACTATGGCGCAAGCGCTACATCATTATTCCCAGGGTCTCTAGTCCACCGCCGCTTCCTCAACTGACAGACAATAGGTGCGGACAAAAGTGAATGAAACAATTTTTTCACTAATTTTCTATTAACATGCATGATTAATAATAACAATTTCTTATACCTAATTATTCTTTTATGTACTCACACAACAGGGCCTCCGCCAACCTAAGTCCAATTATTCAATCTCCAGATCATCATAGTGCTCCGGGTAATGATTATGCAATGCCGCCACTGCCGCCACCTCCAAGGAGGTCTCCAACGCCTCCAAGAAGGTCTCCAACGCCTGCCCCGCCTCCCTTCATGACCAAGAAGCAGCCAGCTCCTAAGAGGTCCGCCCCACAAACGAAGTCGTTGGCCCACCAGCCGGCAAAGAAGAAAGCCTCCTCTAATCCAGTTATTCCCCAAAAACTGTCTTATGAGAAAAGTGAAAAGGAATTAAAGGATGTAGTACAAAAAGATGTGAGCAGTTTCTTCAAAAAAGCAAGAAAGCGACGAGAAGCGAGGGAGAACCTGGAGAAACCGTACTTCTACCTACCTCCAGATCTTCTAAGAAAGAAGGTGGACCAGAAAAAATGGGAATCTGAAAAGACCATGCAAAAATCGGACTACGACCGCTCTTTCACCAAGTTATTTGAGGCGGCGCAGAAAAAGACTAGAGCAGGGAAAGTTGTTGCACAACTCGGACAACAATCACAACAATCAGTCCCCCCTCTTGTCATTTGTAATGAATATGGTTCAAACTTAGACTTACAGGACGTCGATTTTGATGAGATGGTTCGGTTTTACGAGGATACTGGTTTGGACCTTGCCCAAGTGCTTGCTGAAGGACTATCTGCTTCGAAAGTGGATCCTTGGAAGAAATTTGAACATGGAAAGAGTCTATACAACCCTGAGGCCTTAGCTGAACTAAGTACGCAAATGTACCTGCTAAACAAGTGGTACATGGCGGCGTGTGAACGGGGAGAGAACTTTGTTTCTGTCAGAGTTAGAAACCAACATGACTTCCATGGCGATGACGTTATATATGTCAAGTTTTTAGAATTACACTAACTATGCCACCTGGACTCTCTCGACAAAAGTCTCATTAGCTGCTATTGTCTGTGAGTGTGATTATTTTCTACTATTAAAGTGTATATATATAAAGCTACATGTATATATATAAATTATATATCCTCACACTATATTTTTATATATGCAGATATGAGATGACAGAACTCAGAAAGAGAAAGGATAATGATGTTGGTTTCATTGATCCAAATATCGTATTCAAACACCCTGATCCCCCGCCTCAATGGAAAGCTAAACTCGAGAAAAATCTCATGATGTTCTTAGTGAACCAACAAAACAAGGACATACTCTTCCCCTACACTTCAAGTGAGTGTTAAATAATTAATGCCGATCATATGGACATTTGTTCAATTATTTGCTTACTAGCTAAGCTATCTTCCATATATATATATATATATATATATATATATATATATATATATATATATATATATATATATATATATATATATATATGTTGACTCTAGTTAATGTCGATCATATTTGTGTATAAAAATATATGCAGCAATCACTGGATATTGATGGTCATCGATATGGCCAATAGTCGGTTGAGCATCTTAGACTCATTAAGAAAAGAGCAAACAGAGTACTAAGACATGATAGATATTATCCAAGGGTAATTTAGTCTCTCCAGCAACTATATATACCCCGATCTCTTAACTGCAACAATTATTAAAGGCCAAATTAATTTTTTATTTTATTGGGCGCAGTGTTTGGAAAAGTTTCATTGAGAAACACCACATGAAACATTGCAAAGCGCCACTGGATGTAATCGCACACAAAATAAGTACTAGCTACATTTATATATATATAAGTCAATTAACACCATGCATGCTTTCAAATCACCGGATCTTTTTTCTCGTAAAAGTGGGTTCTGAGGCAAGAACAGGGGAACAACTACTGCGGATACTATGTTTGCGAGTTCATCATGGCGTACTCAGAAAGAACTCCTAAAGAGAACCTCAAAGTACGTTATATAAATATATTCATATATTCACAATTTCTTTTATTGCTCATATATATAAGTAATCACGTGACCAACACACACACACACACACATATATATATATATATATATATATATATATATATATATATATATATATATATATATATATTAATACTTTTCCTTTAATTTTTATTGAAGACTCTATGGTTGAAGCAAAAAGTCATATGACGTGACCAACTGAAAGCAATTCAAGAGACCATAGCAGGATTTCTTAATGACCAGGTCCTAAATCCCGCCGGCGAGTTCTACAATGACTTGAACGAAACATGGAAGCCAAACCAGATGGAGTGAATTTGTTATCCCAACGATATGATATAATATACAATGCAAGCTTTATTTGTAATATATATATATATATATATATATATATATATTATATGTACATAAAATAACGTACAATATATGTATATGCATGTAATATATACGTTAGTTTTATACTTTAGTTTGTACAAAATGTTCGAACATTATAAACGTGTAGAATACGTATATTATTAGCAGCGTAGAATGCGTATTAGAAAACCTATTCGAAAACCAAAACGAATCATCAATTGAAAATAGAAACAAAAAAAGAAAAAAAAGAAAACCTTTAGTCCCAGTTGGTAATACCAACCGAGACTAAAGGACTGGCCCACGTGGCCAGGCCGGAAGGCCTCTTTAGTCCCGGTTGGTAATACCAACCGGACCTTTAGTCCCGGGCGCGAAACCGGGACTAAAGGAGGGGCCCTTTAGTCCCGGATTCGTGCTCCCGGTTCTAAAACCGGGACTAAAGGGAATTGAGAACCGGGAGTACAGCTCGTTTCTCTACTAATGATTGGCCATGGCTCGTGAGCTGATCGTGAACTAGATGTGGCACATAACTGTGATACATATATGGAAAACTCATGGGGGACACAAACCTAGGTGGACATAGTATTGTTTGCATTGTTCCTTTATAGTAGAGATATATAGCAATAATGATGTAGTCATGTGTGTGTGAAATTCATAGTGGCACGTATGTAATATGCACATGATGGGTTTTTTTTAATGGTTCGTGACATTGTGAACTGCGACGGAGCGAGTAATTTATTGTTTTTTTGGGAACGAGTAATTTCTTGTTAGACAGTTGGTCTGATTAAGACACTTAATAACCTCGATCAGGTTGTGCAAGTAGCCAAGAAATGACAATTAATTTTAAGTTCTTGTGGTTGGCATTCTGGATACCACCTTCTTGTGCAGTTAGCCCTTTAAAAAAATTTAAATTAACGTTTGGCAAGGTCTTGAACATTTTTAAATTAACGTTTGGCAAGGTCTTGGATCCAATCTCCTTATTTACAAATTAAATTATGTGTATGCCTGGCACATGCGAGGCAAGTGAAGTCTTCCTCGGCAAAGCCTAGTCCTTCCTTATAAATATATCAGCCATGTGGGCATGTGCGTGGCACATCTCCATATACAAGTCAAAATTACTCACCACTGCCTATATGAAAAATACATAAGATAATTCTCTAAATTTGAATCAAACTTACCCACCTATGCCATTATAAAAATTAATTTAGAATAACCCTAAAAATTTGTATCTAAATTAGAAACTTTTTTCGTTATGAAAAATAATTCGAAGTAACCCCGTTAATTTGCATCTAAATTTCTCACATGTGCCAAACTTATATCTAAATTTCCCCATGTATGCCATAATGTAAATGATCCCAAAATTTGCATTCAAATTACCAGCGTGTGCAATTATGAAAGATAATATAAACTAATATCTTTTAATGTGTACCTAAATGATATTCACATTGCCCATTAAAAAAAGCAAATCTCTCTTAAATATGGAATTAATATACAAGTTTTTCACGAGATAATATTAGTGTCCATCAAGAATATCTAGACACGACCTCAAACTGCGAAAACTAGCCCAGGTCAGTTCCAAAACCAGTTAGGGCCAGTTTTTACTGGCCCTGCCAATCTCACGATAAAACTGGTCAAGGCTGGTTTCTACTTGTTGGAGATATTTACCTATGGTACCTTACCGCATGGATAATAAGCAGGCCACATGAGGAGCCCAACCACAACCAAGACAGGATACGTCATCTACTTGTAAGGCAAGGCATCACAAGATGTATTTAGAAACCAACTCTATCATAAGATTTCCTTGTAATAAACTAGGAAACCCACAAGTAAACCGATTGGGATTCTATCTATAACTCCAACCGCTGGACAATATAACGAGGAGTGGCTAGCCCCCAATCGGTATCCCAACATACCCCAAGACACCTTGTCTCGGCTAGGCAACTAGCCATCAGAGCCCATGTAAATCCGAGCATACGAGATAAGAGATCTACTCCAAACCGGATGTAGGGTACCAAGTACCTAAACCAATATAAATCTGTGTCCCTTCTGATTACCTGTGCGTGATATGCTGATTCGTATTGCCGGAGGTAATTATTCCGGCAGTTGGTGTGCCAGGTAGAAAGGGGCCATGCAGAGAAGTTACAATTAACTAGCCCACCATATCAATTTAGACAGGATATGTCCTAGACATCCGCAACAGATTTAGCTTAAAGCCATCAAAGAGAGCTATAATAAGGGTAGCGCTACAATCCAAGAATTAACCACTAGCATAACAAAAGACATCCAAGAATGAACCACTAGCATAACAAAAGACATAATGCAGGCTACATGAAAACACCAACAACTGTTCTTCACACTTAGTCCACCTCCTCAGTCATCGAGCCAGCGCCACTACCTCTAGATGGTGTATCCTCGTCCAAGCCATAGGCCATGTCAACACCAGCACCTTGGTACATCTTGGCAATGATATGGTTGCAGATGCCCTCGAGCTCCTTCATCTTGTCCTCAAACTCGTCAGCCTCAGCAAGCTGGTTGCCATCAAGCCACTGGATGGTGCCATCAACTGCGTCCTCAATCTTCTTCTTGTCAGCTGCGTCGAGCTTGGAGGAGATCTTCTAATCCTTAATGGTGTTGCACATGTTGTAAGCATAGACGCATAGTTTTCCAGAGCGTTCTTGGACTCGACCTTCTTCTTGTGCTCAACTTCAGACTTGTACTTCTCAGCATCATGGACCCTCTTTTCAATCTCCTTGTTCAGCCTGCCCTTGTCGTTTGTGATAGTGATCTTGTTCTTTATTTTTTTTGGTTAGTGACAGTATTCTTTATTAATTCCAATGTCCCCACGATGAATACTTTGATATTTTAAGATCCGATCGGCAGCAGGTTCCACTGTGTTATCATAATATCTACTTCTAGTTATTCAGAAAATAGTATAGATTTTAGGCAACACTCTTAGCTACTACGATGGCATAAAAAATCATTATAGATTGGATAGCCACCATAAAGATGTTAAATTTATTGTACGAAATAAATTAAAAACTTTATAGTACTATTGTTTTATAAACATAGAACGCTTAAAATCAGATTATCAGTATTGATATGACATAATGTTTTAATCGATATATAATATAATTATTTAAATAACAATGGTTATTCGCTTAATTGCCGTAATAATTTATAATATTATTTACACATAGATTTAGTGTTATTGTTATTTATTTTTAAAATAGATTACTATATGGCATATATTTTAGTCAACATATAATAAACTTATCTAATGTGAAAATGTTTACTAATTTACTTGCCAAAATAAATTATATTAGTATTTCCCATATATTTATGGATATATTTATTTATTTTGTAATAGTGAAGGTGGATAATTTAGATAATTCAAAAGTTTTACTTTCACTAGTAGAGAACAGACCTTTGATCCTCGGCCAAAATGAGCTCTAGTCCCGGAATTTTTTGCCCCCGGGACTAGAAATACCTTTAGTCCCGGTTGGAGGCTCCAACCGGGACTAAAGGTCCCTGCCCAACGGCTACTGCGCCAGACAGAGGTGGCAGGGACCTTTAGTCCCGATTGGAGCCACCAACCGGGACTAAAGGTATACTTTTACTCCCGGTTGGTGGCTCCAACCGGGAGTAAAGGTCTACTCCCGGGCCGTTGCTGCGCCCGGGGTTGGAAAGTTACCTTTAGTCCCGGTTGGATCCACCAACCGGGACTAAATGTTCTCCCTTTATAAATCGGCCGTCTCCTCCTTCCTCCCCGAGCCCGAGCTCAGCACATTTTGAAGCTCACTGCAGTAGTGTTCTTGCTTCCTCCCTCCCTCCATTGTTCCTCCATCCATTCTTCGATTCCTCCGTCGATTTCTTCGATTCCTCCGTCGATTCTTCAGTTGTAAAGGTTACCAATCTCATACTCTCATTTTTCACCATTTTCTTATGCCATTTTGTTCACTATATATATTTATGGTTCTTTATTGTGGTTTTTTTCATTTGTAAGCAATTTGAGCTCAAAATCACTTCAAGCTTGCATATTTACATGAAAGAAGGTTAAAGTATATATAAATATAAACTTAGAAAATAGTTAGAAAATTATAGCAAATCCGTACTAGTTGAACTTGCGGACTGTGTTCAGCTCGGCAAGCATGTTCTCTGTCGAGCGGTAACGGACATCAAGGAGGAGCTTTGATTCTACGAGGGAGAGCGACAACGGTCGTGGGAGACCGTGTTCCGTTCCTCGTAGAATCAGAGCTCTTCCTTGACCAAGTACGGTGCCGTCCGGTGGAGAAATGCTCGCCGAGATGATCACGTAAGCAAGTTCAACTAGTACGGATGGTTATTTATTCACATGTCCCGATATCGTCGCAGTAGTCTGTCAATCACCGTACTTTTTATTTTAACTTTTTATGAAATGAAAAACTTAGAAAATAGTTAGAAAATTATAGAAAATCCGTACTAGTTGAACTAGCGGACCGTGTTTATGTCGGCGAGCATGTTCTCTGCCGAACAGTAACGAACATCAAGGAGGAGCTTTGATTCTACGAGGGAGAGCGACAACGGTCGTGGAAGACCGTGTTCCCTTCCTCGTAGAATCAGAGCTCTTCCTTGACCAAGTACGGTGTCGTCCGGTGGAGAAATGCTCGCCGAGATGATCACGTAAGCAAGTTCAACTAGTACGGATGGTTATTTATTCACACGTCCCGATATCGTCGCAGTAGTCTGTTATGTGTGTACACTCCCATTCTTCTGTTAATTTGCGGAAATATCATGTGAATTACTTACCTGCTGCAGTAAAAGACGAGAACACAATGACCATTAAAAATATCATTGTTTAGAGATCTAGATAATTTTATAGTTTCTTAATTTTATTTGTTTATAAAAGGAGAAATTTATAGTGTATTAAAAAATGAGTATAGAGAGTAGATGGCAACTGCTTCCGGGTCCTCGGCCTCTCATGGGTTTCCAAAGCGACTTAGGCCAGGCCTTCCTCTCATTCCATGCGGCAAGTGTCGTGATGAGACGAAGATTGTGATGGAGTACCGAGTGAAGAAGGAGGGTCCCAACAAGGATCGTATCTTCTACAAGTGTCCAGATCGCAATGTGAGTTATTTTATCGTATTTAATGATTATGGTTAGTTTATACCTATTTTCATGATGGTTGTGATTAAAGTTCTAATTTTTTGTTTTAATTTCAGTGGGATGGCAGTGGACGATGTTCAGGCTTCTACTGGGAGGAAGAGTATGTTGAACTCGTGCAAAAATATCTTGCACAACAGGCAGATACGGCGGCTAATGAGGCAGTGATCCAGCCGAAGAAGCCCAAAGATGTTGCACAATCGGGGGATCTGTCTGTTTTAGTTGAGATTGGTCGCAAAATCCTTGTGCTCCTGAAATGTATTTTAGCTTTAGTTCTTTTAGTGGTAGTTGGGATTATCTACATTGTAGCGATGCTTTCATAAATTTGTATCTTTTGTGGTGGCACGCATGTTGTATAAATAATTAATTATGATCTAGGTTTTAATATGATATTTATGTCATGTAATGCAGATGAGCCGTCATTGGATGTATAATGCTGATCGCCGCTCCCAAGAGTTCATTGACGGCGTGCATTCTTTGTTACGTGCGGCCGAGGCAAACAAACGCGACGGTTTCATGTGATGTCCATGTGCCATATGTAAGAATACGGTGGAATATCCTTGCTCAAGGACTCTTCATTCACACTTGTTCAAGTCGGGTTTCATGCCAAACTATATTTGTTGGACAAAGCATGGAGAAACCGGTGTTGTAATGGAAGAAGGTAAAGAAGAACAATGGGACGACAATGATATTATTCCTGATGGTGCGTGCTTCAATGATACTGCAATGGGAGAAGCTGAAGAAGAGGTAGCCGCAGAAGATGAGCCGGCTGATGATCTTTGTCAGGTCATTCGTGACGCACAAAGAGAATGTGAAAGTGAAAAGGAGAAGATCAAGTTCGAGCGGATGCTAGAAGATCACAAGAAATTGTTGTACCCAACTTGTGATGCAGGGCAGAAAAAGTTGGGAACCACACTAGAATTGCTGCAATGGAAGGCAAAGAATGGTGTATCTGACAAGGGATTTGGAGAGTTACTAAAAATCCAAAAGAAGATGCTTCCGAAGTACAATGAATTGCCCGCCACTACCTATGAAGCAAAACAAGTTGTCTGTCCTATGGGGCTAGAAATAGAGAAGATACATGCATGTCCTAATGACTGCATCCTATACCGTGGCAAAGAGTACAAGAAATTGGATGCATGCCCGGTATGCCATGCGTCGCGGTATAAGATCAGGCGAGATGACCCTGGTGATGTTGAGGGCGAACGTCCGCGTAAGAAAATCCCTGCCAAGGTTATGTGGTATGCTCCTATAATACCACGCTTGAAACGTCTGTTCAGAAACAAAGAACATGCAAAATTGTTACGATGGCACAAAGAAGACCGTAAGGTAGACAATATATTGAGACACCCTGCTGATGGGTCCCAGTGGAGAGCAATCGACAGAGAATTCCTGGAGTTTGCAAATGACGCAAGAAACTTAAGGTTTGCTTTAAGTACAGATGGTATCAATCCTTTTGGAGAGCAGAACAGTAGTCATAGCACTTGGCCTGTTACTCTAAGTATCTACAACATTCCTCCTTGGTTATGCATGAAGCGGAAGTTCATTATGATGCCTGTGCTCATCCAAGGCCCGAAGCAACCTGGCAATGACATCGATGTGTACCTGAGACCACTTATTGACGAACTTCTCATTTTGTGGAATAAAGAAGGTGTACGTGTGTGGGATGAGTACAAACAGGAACACTTTGATCTGCGAGCATTGTTGTTCGTAACAATCAATGATTGGCCTGCTCTAAGTAATCTTTCAGGACAGTCAAACAAGGGAGCATAGGCATGCTCGCCCAGAAGATCCCTCCTTCCTTCTTTGATATTATGACACACCTCCTAGTTCACCTAGTCAAGGAGATTTTCACTCTCGGTCCTGTGTTCCTACACAACATGTTCCCCTTAGAGAGATTCATGGGAGTCCTGAAGAAATATGTTCACAACCGTGCTCGCCCAGAAGGAAGCATCGCCAAGGGCTATGGAACAGAAGAGGTCATTGAGTTCTGTGTTGACTTTATTGCCGACCTTGACTCGATTGGTGTTCCAGAATCGAGACATGAGGGGAGACTAAGCGGAAAGGGGACACTAGGGAGGAAAACATATATTGGTACGGATGATGATTATTTCAATAAAGCGCACTACACAGTTCTACAGAACTCCTCTTTGGTAGATCCGTATATTGAGACACACAAGGATCTCTTACGATCCGAGTTTCCAGGGAAGACTGAAGCTTGGATTACGCATAAGCACATGGAAACTTTCGGTGGTTGGTTGCGAAAAAAATGTCAAGGTGATGAGAGCATCCATGAGCAACTGTATTTATTGGCTATGCAACCATCATGGCATATCATCACATACAAAGGGTACGAGATAAATGGGAACATATTCTACACAGTAGCCCAAGATAAAAGGAGTACCAACCAAAACAGTGGTGTCCGCATAAATGCCACAGACCCGAATGGGAATAAGCAGACATATTACGGACGCATAGATGAAATATAGGAACTAGAATATGCACCTACTTTGAAGATCCCATTGTTCAAGTGCCAATGGGTCAAGGTGACCGGAGGCAGGGTAATAGTAGACAACGAGTATGGAATGACAACAGTAGACCTTAGTAATATTGGGTACAAAGACGAACCATTCGTCCTTGCCAAGGATGTGAATCAGGTGTTCTATGTCAATGATATGTCTACCAAACCAAAAAGAGGGAAAAACGATAATGACTCAACCAAAGAGCCAAAGCGCCACATAGTTCTTTCAGGGAAAAGAGTCATCGTGGGAATTGAGGACAAGTCGGATATGTCAGAAGAATATGAAAAGGATGACCGAATTCCGCCCTTCAAAGTGAACAAAGACCCTAGCATCTTGGTAAATGATGAGGACACTCCATGGTTACGAAGCGATCATAACCAAGGGACATACGTAAAGAAGAAGTTCACTGCTGTGCCCACTTGATGATATAGTGATTTAATATAGTGTGTGTTTGAGATATTATGTAATAATTGTGAATTCAGATGTTTATTATGTCATGTTTCAAATTAAATCAATGTTTGATTTGGTGGGATTTCTCTCTCAAAAAGGTAAATTAGGATACTGAGTGATGAAAAATTAAAATATTAATGTTAAAATGATGTGAAAACAAATTTTCTGTCCAAAACCAATAGTTTTAATAATGTTAGTTAAACACTACATTTTTGCATTAACGAAATAATAAATATTAGTTACATTATGTTTTATAATTCTAACAAAAAATAAAAAAAGTTAGGTTATAGATTTTGCCTATGTGCAATAAACAAAAAAGAAAATTCATATTTTTAAGAAAATATTTTTATGCCTTTTATTTAATTTACTATGTATTTAACAACAACTATTGCATTTCTATTGTATTTAACAAGACTATTGCTTAAAACAGGCGGGAAACGAAACTGCAGGCCACCTTTACTCCTGGGTGGGAAGCCCACCCGGGAGTAAAGGTGGGCTGCAGTTTCGTGGCCCGCCAAAAAGAATCCTTTACTCCCGGTGCGTGTTACCAACCGGGAGTAAAGGTATACCTTTACTCCCGGTTGGTAACACGCACCGGGAGTAAAGGGTTTTTACTCCCGGTTGGTGGCTGGCACCAGGAGTAATTCTCTCTGATATATAACCTCCAGCGCCTGGCGCAGATCGATCCGCTCGTCTTCTTCCTCGTCGAACACCGCCTGGCCGAGGGGCAAGATTTAATAATGCATATTGTTCATAGATTTTACGCATGTAAGCAAAGATTTGACGTACTATATATTGGTTTTGTTTTTTGAAGCTAGATGGCCGACCCGAGAAACATGGATGAGGAGGAGTTGATGATGAATTTGATCAACACTGGCACTCAAGTTGCCGGCAATGATGGTGCTAAAAATAACGTGCAAGAGGATGCAGATGACGGGAGTCAATACTTAGCTCTTGAACAAAATGAGCAACAACATATTGGCCAAGTATATATTTTTTATTATTAGCTATATATATTATCATATGTCTTATGTGTGCTCATGACATTAAAAATAATGTTTATGTTTTGTAGCCCTCTGGATCGACATCAACAACTACAACGAAGAGTAAAAATGTTCGAGGTCCCAAAAAGCCATTGGTGGGCCGCTTCATCATCTCGGAGTTCAATGTGGATACAGGAGAACCGGGGGGGCCGAATAAAATGAAATTTGTGCACCACTGTGGTTACCTTGTACGGGACTGGCTCCCAATTAGTACCCGTGAATGGAAGAAGAAGACCAATGCTCCTCATATCAGTTTTGTCTCCGATCGTGACAAGGCGTTAATTTGGAATGATGTCTTGGTACATTTCACGCTCCAAACAGATGGTTATGATGATATAATAGATGGTGATGAATTGAAGGAGCGAGTTAGGGATTGGGCAATGAAGAAGATGGCCACCCAGTTTCAGACTTGGAAGAAACACCTATACACGACGTATGTCAAGAAGAACATAGCACCAGATTTTACTGTCCCAGGCCCGATCTCAAAGCAGAGGCCCTATTGGGATGAGTTTGTACAGTACAAGACTTTGGAAGAGGGTGTGAGTCGGGTGATAAAGAACCAACGTAATGCCCAATAGAAGACATACCACCATACCTTGGGATCAGGTGGCTACCCGACTGCCATTAAGAAGTGGAACAAAATGGAAGCAGACCTTCTTGCCAAGGGTATCAGACCAGAATCACTCGAGTGGGGAGAACATGCAAAGAATTGGTTTTTCGGTCATGGGGGAACACTAGACCAGGAGACAGGGAAGCGCGTTTATGGCGCAAGACTGCAAGAAGCAGCAGAAAGATTGTTTTATGCTCAGAGAGCTACTGCTAGTGGTGCGTTCAGGCCCAACAGAGAGAAGGATGAGCTGACATACGCCATCGGGACTATTGAACATGGTGGCCGAACTAGAGGCAAAGGAAGTGTCTCGTGGGAGCATGGATTCCCTCAGGACAGACCTTCCTACAGAAGTCGCCAGAGAAAGAAGGAAGAAGAGGCACAGCGGCTCCAGAGGTTGGAGGAAGCGGTGCGTGAAGCACAGGAGCGGGAAAAAA
Organism: Miscanthus floridulus; assembly: GCF_019320115.1. Taxonomy (NCBI): domain Eukaryota; kingdom Viridiplantae; phylum Streptophyta; class Magnoliopsida; order Poales; family Poaceae; genus Miscanthus; species Miscanthus floridulus. The sequence goes on from NC_089589.1 coordinate 133,679,027, forward strand.
ACCTTGAAGCGAGAATGCAGGAGGAAATCAGAAGGCAAGTGCAAATAGCAGTGAGTGCAAGCAAGCAGGCATCAGAGCCAGGAATCAACATTAGCCAATCTGTTCAGTTGAAAAGCAGCTGCGCTTCCACGGAGATACCAAATCAAGGGGACACAGGACTGCGCTTCCCTATGGATGACGTCACTGAACCTTGTACAACGTGTGAGCTACACATTCCGAAGGAGAATTCCACAATCAAGGTGGCTATCGGTCTTGTTAATCCTATCGACCGAACCAAGACACCAAGGATTCATGGGAATATAATCCAAGAAGGATATGCTACCATCTCGGTAGATAAAGCTGAAAAAGGTTGTAGTGATTTGCCTCTTGACATTCCTGGAGGTGATGGCGAGAAGACTCTAGGAGAAGCGGAGAAGACATTCATTCTATGGTGCAAGCGCTACATCATCATTCCAGGGATGTCGGCTCCACCTCCTCCTGAACTACCTCACCATAGGTACGTGCGGATGAAAACACTACATCATTAATTTGTATTGGCTTAAATAATTAACAATCTGCTCATAATAATATGTCATTCCTTTTTTTGTAGCAGATCCTCCCCCAACCTAAATCCAATTGTTCAATCGCCAGATCATCATAGTGCTCTGTACGATGACATTGTGTTGGAAGACGAGGCTGCATCCACACCATCTCCAAGGAGGTCTCCAACGCCGCAGCCGCCACCTCCAAGGAGGTCTCCAACGCCGCTGCCAACACCTCCAAGGAGGTCTCCAACGCCTCCCCCGCCCCCGCCTACCAAGAAGCCTAGCAAGAGGCCAGCCCCTCAAACGAAGAACCAGTCCCCGCCTGCAAAGAAAGCTACCGTGAAACCAAGGGCTATTCCCAAAATAATATCTAAAGAGAAGGAAGAAGGAACTGATGCATATAAAAAAGACATGTCTAGATTCTATGACAAACTTAAAATGAATCAAGAAGCAAGGAGAAACCCGGAGAAACCGTACTTCTTCGTAGCTCCAGATATTCTAAGAAAAAAGGTGACTTCTTACCAGCAACAACAGCGGGAATCTTGTAAGCCGTCCAAATCAACGTTATCAGACTATGACCGCACTCTCACCAAGTCAATTGAGGCGGCACAGAAAAAGAAGCGGGCAGGGAAAGGAGTTGCCCAACTCGGACAACAAGCGCACCAATCAATCCCCCCGCTAGTTGTTGGTAATGAATATGGTTCGAATTTAGGATTAATGCATCAGGCAAACATACCTCCGGATGTCGATTTGGATCACCTTGGTGAATTTCTTGATGAGACTGGTCTCGACCTTTACCAGATGTTTGGTGATGGAAACATTGAGAGTGCGGCGGAGGTTGATATTTGGAAGAAAAAATTTGTACTAGGCCAGAGTCTATACAACCCTCAAGCCTTATCTGATCTGGGGACGCAAATGTACCTGCTAAACAAGTGGTACATGCAGGCGTCTACCAGTGGAGACTTCTGCGTTGGTGTCAGAATTAGAGACGAACATTGGTTCCGTGGCGATGATGTTATGTATGTTGACTTTGCAGAATTTCATCAACTATGCCACCTGACATCTCTGGACAAAGTTATCATTAGCTGCTATTGCCTGTAAGTAATAATTCTTTCGATCTATTATTAAACTCATCATATGTGTGTATATGCATATAAATTATCCTAACAAGTACTGTATATATGCAGATTTACAATGACAGAGCTCAGAAAGGAAGGCTACAATGAAATTGGTTTTGTTGATCCCCATATAGTATTCAAAGACCTAATTACTCCAAAGACTAATTGGAAGTCTGAGTCAGAGAGTAACCTCATGAACTTCTTAGTGAACCAACGCCACAAGAAGGATATACTCTTTCCCTATAACTTCAAGTGAGTGTTAATCATGTCGATCATATCCTTAATGGCTCATATGTTGATTCTAGTTAATTAATGAGTGTTATGCGTTATATCCTATAAACACATGCAGCAATCACTGGATATTGATGGACATCGATCTGGTGAAAAGTCACTTGATAATCTATGACTCGATGAGAAAACCACAACAAGACTACCAAGATATGATAGATATTATCCAGAGGTAATTTCGGGATCTCTAGCAACTATATACACACAAACATGATGATTAACTATATCTGATGACGTGGCAAATTTTTTATTGGGCAGTGTTTGGAAAACCTTTATTGAGAAGCAACACATGGAAAAATGCAAAGCGCCACTGAATGTAATCCCTTTGAAAGTAAGTCCCCTGAATCGCATCATCTTTATTAATTAAACATATAGCTTTCACCGGATCACCAGATTGGATGACAAATCTTTTTCTCGTAAAGTGGTGTCTGAGGCAGGAACAGGGGAACAACTACTGTGGTTACTATGTTTGCAAGTTTATCAAGGTGCTCTCCCAAAGAACTCCTAAAGAGAGACTCAAAGTACGTTAAAAATACACTATATATTCATTTAATTATTATTATTGATTGTGTTACTATGTCTTTATATATATATATATGTACATATATTAATTTATTTTCCTTTAATTCAAACCTGTAGACTCGATGGTTGGAGGAAAAGGTCATACGGCAAGACCAAATCAAAGCAATTCAAGAGTCTATAGCCGGATTTTTTAATAAGCAGGTCATCGATTCCAAGGGCGAGTTCTACTTCGACCCAACACTGCCATTGAAGCCAAGCTAGAGGATGAGAGGAAACTTGTTATGTCACAACAACTATAATGCAATCTTTTGTAATATATGCACATGAAATAATATAATGTAAAATACACATATGCATGCATGCATGTAAATATATATATGATGCATATATATATATATATATATATATATATATATATATATATATATATATATATATATATATAATATATATATATATATATATATTTCTATGCTTGAATTGTGTGATTTAATACGTTCGTTGTGCTTGAACCGAAACATACTATATGTGCGTATAAATGTATAATTAGCAGCGTACAATACGACTTCGAAAACCTATTTTGAAAAGAAAACAAAAAAATGAAAAGAAAAGAAAAAAGAAAAAAACCTTTAGTCCCGGTTCGTATTACCAACCGGGACTAAAGGTGCCGGCCATCGTGGCATGTCAGGCGGCACCTTTAGTCCCGGTTGGTGTTACCCACTGGGACTAAAGGTCCTCCTTTAGTCCCGGTTCCTGACCCGGGACTAAAGGACCCCCCCTTTAGTCCCGGATGCTTGCTCCCGGGTGGGGAACCGGGACTAGAGGGGGTTCCCCACCGGGAGTAAAGCTCGGTTCTCTACCAGTGTTTATATTGCCTTTGTTGGTGATTTATGTGGGTAATTTGGATACAAATTTATGAGCTATTTAGAATTAAAGTTCATAAATGACACAGGTGTGTATTTTAGATGTAAATTTAGTGAGTTAATTTCAGTTTATATGTGGTTGATGAAAATTTCCTCCTCTTTATTTGTGTGTGTGTGTGTATATATATATATATATATAACATAAATATAAAACGTTCCAATAACACATATGAATCTTGTTTGTTTGCCTCTCATATTTTATTACCTTATTAACATTCCATCAGATTTTTTATTAATAGATTAACTAACAGTGGATGTGATGGGTACTACAGATATGATAATTTATTAACACATTACCCAGTGAGCTTGATTAGTAGGACTCATATGACAATTTGTTAGCTAATTGTGAACATCGGTAATGTGATATTTTATTAATATATATATATATTTTTTATTAATACAAATATTTTATTAATCGTTACTACTATAGATATGATATTCGAATAATGCATTATCAAGTAACGTGATTAATAGGATTTAACTCAGATAATTTATCAACTATGTGAATGTTGGTAACGTGATATTTTATTAATACATATATTTTTATTAATACAAATATTTTATTAACTAACTACTATGATTATTACTGTATATAATAATATTTTGATAATGCATCACCATGTGATGCCATTAATAGGACTCGTCTTAATATTTTATTAATAATAACTAACCATGAACGTTAGACTCTGCGGGTATGACCGATCAAGATTCTCTCGGCCAAAGTTTGTTTTCTCAAGAAAATATGATTTTAATCTATAATAGCAGATGTGGGTAATTTCTCAGGAAATAAAATAGATCCAACGGTGATGGATGGTTAGAGTATTTGATTTGATGGGCGGATGTTTCTAATTAATGTGAGAATTTCTAGCATTTATCTTTTTTCTAGCGCATCTGGTGAGAATTAACGTGGAGGCTCTGTTGAGTCCTCTAATTAGTAATAGTAAGATTGATTTAGGAGATAGTCTTTTTGCTTAAGGGGTTGTGTAATATCTCTATACATAAGAGGATCACTGCTCCTAACCAGCCCATATCTCGGGAAAAAATTGGGTGCAGACCCGTGCACCCAACCACCATGCAGACCCACCTTGGATGGAAGCCACGTGTCCCAAAAAGCCCATCACACGGTCAGGGGAGATTGGCTTAGGCTTAGACTTCTGTGGGCCAACTTTCGTGGGCCTTTTGCCAACCACCCCTGACCGTGTGATGGTCATTTTGGGACACGTGGCTTATATCCAAGATGGGTCTACACGGAGGTTGGGTGCAGGGGTCTGCACCCAATTTTTTCCCATATCTCCGGCCTTCATTTCTAGGTTTCCCAAGTATTTAGTTGAGTTCTACTGCTGTTGAGATCCACTATGCAGGACGTTAATACTATGTCTATGTTTAAGTTTTCTGTAAGTTATCCTCTGTAAGACAACCAGACCTGGTAGATCATGGAAATAAAGCAATCATGCTCTCTGAGGCCTGAGCCTTTGATCTAAGATGATTTGTATTTGGTTTTTCCCTTCTTTCTCCCCCCTATTCACCATTTTGCTCGATCTTGAGTTCATGAGGTTTTGGGGTTGTTGTGTTGGGTTTAATTCATGAAAGGACATCAGATGAACACCCTGCCAAGTGAATCAGGCAGATTCATCATGAGCACGATTTTTCACCCTAGGGAGAATTTCTTGAGAAAACCCCACTTCCCTAGATGGATACTCAGATCTGCATCATTTCTAGAGTTTCTGGGGTTTGATTCTTTGGGGATATCATCTAATACACCTAAGAAGTTAAACCTTAGAAGTCCTCTCTACGCTCCTATTTATCTTAAGCCTTGTTGCCATCCCTGGTTAAGTTAGTTTGGAGTTAATCTCACACATTTCCCTGTGGATACGATAACTCTAAATACTTATTCGAAAGGCTACTTCGATATCCATGCGCTTGCGGATTATTTTCTGCACACCATCACAGGTGTCAACTAGCTTTTCTAGCGCCGTTGCTATTGAAACGGTTGCTGTATTAACTTTGAACCTAGCTTAACCTTGTATCTTGTTTTTATTTCTTGTTTGTCATGGACACCACACCTATCCATCAATACGCTGCACCTACAAGCGCACGCTTAGAGCCATCAAAATCTTCAAAGCCTATCCTAACACCTGGCTATGAGTTGCGCCCGTGTTTAATAAACATGGTCCGGGAACAATCCTTTTCAGGGGAAGACAATGAAAACCCATACTTTCACCTACGAGAGTTTGAACAGACCTGTGCATGCTTTCATATTGCTGTCATGTCAGATAAAACCTTAAGATGGAAGCTATTTCCGTTTTCTTTAACGGAAAGAGCTAAACATTGGTATAATCAAACCGTGGGAAGTATGTAAGGAGATTGGGAAGCTTTATGTTCTAACTTTTGCTTATCTTTCTTTCCCATCTCTAGAGTTGTCAGCCTTCGATTAGAAATTTTAACTTTTAAACAAAAATAAAGAGAGTCTCTTGGCACGTCATGGGCTCGTTTTAATGATCTTACCACCACTGGCCCTAACCTTGCTACTGAAGACCCTATTCTTCTTCAATATTTTTATATAGGTCTTAATAAAGATACCGCACAATTTCTTGACATAGTTTTGGGAGGTTCATTTTTTCATGTCTCTGCTAGTAATGGAAGAAATATTCTTGATAAAATCCTTAAAAAGACACCTTACACTGGCATTCATGATGAATTCCCCAAAGAAGTTGAAGAGAAACTACTTAAGGAGGAACCCCAAATAGCTTAATCTGAACCTTTACAAAGTCAAATACAATCTTCAGCTATCCCAAATCCTGAACCAACAAAAGAGGAAGACGTTCCACTTCCAGATTTTTTGTTAGATTTTGAGGAAGATCTTTTTGATGAATATGGAAACACCTCAAAATTTCATACTATTAGGAAATCTCAGAATTCATCAACACATGAACAAATTTTAGACCCTTCTGACGAAGTTTTCCTTAAAAAGACTATGAAGGAGTTAATATCAATCATAAGTCATGAATGGATGGAAGAAGCTAAGCTCTCATCTGATGTAATTCATTTAGACTCACCTTCCACTTCTATTCACTACCAAATTCAAGGAACTTCCTTCAATGCTCTTTATAATCCTATTGTGGGTGTTAATTTAATGTCTGAATCTTTTGCTCATGCTTTATTTGAAAACATACCTTTAACCCCAACAACTAAGTTCTTGAAATATCCTTCAGGACAAATCATTCCAAGTCTAGGGATAGTTTATGTCCTACCTATAAAAGTAAAAGAAACCATGGTAAATATTAGCTTTTATATCTTTGATATGATGGAGTTCGACCTTTTGATAGGACAACCAATAGAGAGACTTATTCATGAAGGACAAAAGGAAAACTTAAATATAAAACTCGGGAAAAACTTTAAACTTCTTTACCAATCACTCATTCTTTAAATACTGAAGTGGAATTGAACTTCGAGCAAGACCCGATGGATGAGGTTATGGTTGCATCTCTTTCTGATTTAACCAAACCCAACCTTGAAGACGATGCCTAGTATTTTGTCCAAGAGGAAGACGAAGAATCTCAAGAACCTAAACATTTGGATGAAACACAGGAACCACCTAAACCATCCATTGAGCTTAAATCCCTTCCTTCTAAACTCAAGTATGCTTTTTCAAATAATGATAGGGAGTCTCCTGTAATCATTAGTGATAAACTTTCCCAAGATGAAACTTCCCGTTTACTTTCTGTTCTAGAAAAGCATCGTTCTACCTTTGGCTACTCACTCCAAGACCTTAAGGGAATTAGCCCTGTTCTCTACACACATCGCATTCCCATAGATCCAGATTTTACACCTTCTAGAGAACCTCAGCGTAGGCTTAACAATGCGATGAGAGAAGTGGTTAAGAAAGTGTTTTGAAGTTGTTGCATGCTGGGATAATCTATCATGTTCCTAATAGTGAATGGGTTAGTCCTGTTCAAGTTGTGCCTAAGAATGGAGGTATGACTGTTGTTAAAAATGATAAAAATGAATTAATTCTACAAAGAACAGTCACAGGGTGGCGGATGTGCATTGATTACCGAAAACGTAACTAAGCAACAAAGAAAGATCATTTTACGTTGCCCTTCATTGATGAAATATTGGAACGACGGGCAAATCATTCTTTCTTTTGTTTTCTTGATGGGTATTCAAGTTATCATCAAATCCCAATTCACCCTGATGATCAAAGCAAAACCACTTTTACTTGTCCTTATAAAACATATGCTTATCGTAGAATGTCTTTTGGACTGTGTAATGCTCCAGCTTCATTTCAAAGATACATGATGTCTATGTTTTCTGATATGATAAAAGAAATCATGGAAGTTTTTATGGATGACTTTTTTGTTTATGGAAAAACTTTCAATGATTGTCTTGAAAATTTAGACAAGGTTTTGCAAAGATGTGAGGAAAAACACTTAGTTCTTAATTGGAAAAAATGTCATTTTATGGTACGAGAGGGTATAGTGCTTGGACATAGAGTGTCTGAACGTGGAATTGAGGTAGATAGAGCTAAAATTGATGTAATAGAACAACTACATCCACCTACAAATGTTAAGGGAATCCGCAGTTTTCTTGGTCATGCGGGATTTTATCGTTGTTTTATAAAAGACTTTTCACATATTGCTAGACCTCTTACAGTCTTTTAGCCAAAGATGTTCCTTTTAAATTTGATGATGAATGTTTAAAATCTTTTGAAATTTTAAAGAAAGCACTCATTTCTGCACCAATCATTCAACCCCCTGATTGGTCTTTACCTTTTGAAATTATGTCTGATACTAGTGATTATGCTGTAGGGGCAGTTTTGGGCCAAACAAAAGATAAAAAGCATTACGCAATTTCTTATGCTAGCAAAACATTAACACGACCTCAACTTAATTATGCAACAACTGAAAAAGAACTACTGGCTGTTGTTTTTGCTATTGATAAGTTTAGAGCTTACTTAGTGGGAGCTAAAGTTATTGTTTATTCTGATCATGCTGCTTTAAAATATTTGCTCACTCAGAAAAATGCTAAACCTCGGCTTATAAGATGGATTTTATTACTCCAAGAATTTAATCTAGAAATAAAAGATAAAAAGAGAGTAGAAAATTCTTTAGCCGATCATTTGTCTAGAATGCAGTTTGAAAATCCCCAGGAATTGCCCATCAATGATTCTCTACGAGACGACATGCTTGTGAAGATCACCAGCTCCGACCCCTGGTACGCAAATATTATTAATTTTATAGTTTCAGGATATGTACCACCAGGGGAGAACAAAATGAAGCTTGTCTATGAAAGTCGATTACACATGTGGGATGAGCTGTACCTGTACAGAGTTTGCTCAGATGGTTTACTCAGAAGATGTGTACCGGCAGAAGAAGGAATCAAGATTATTGAACGATGCCACTCATCTCCATATGGAGGGCATTACGGGGCATTCCTCACTCATGCAAAAATTTGGCAGAGTGGATTTTTCTGGCCAACCATGTATGAAGAAACGAAAGACTTCATTCGAAGATGTGGTGCATGCCAAAGACATGGTAATATCAATACAAGAGACGCCATGCCACTTACCAACAATCTTCAAATTGAGTTTTTCGATGTCTAGGGTATTGATTACATGGGACCATTTCCAAAATCAAAGAGCTATGAATACATCTTGGTGGTAGTTGACTATGTTTCAAAATGGGTTGAAGTTGTGCCATGTCGAGGTGCTGATGCCAAAAATGCCAAGAAGATGTTTGAAGAAACAATATTTCCAAGATTTGGTATTCCAAGAATGGTGATTAGTGACGGAGGTTCTCACTTCATCGACAAGAATTTTTGTAATTATCTATTCAGACATGGAATCCGTCACAATGTTGCAACTCCATATCATCCTCAGACTAGTGGACAAGCAGAAACATCAAATAAACAAATCAAGAATATTCTGCAAAAGACATTCAATGAGATGGGAACAACATGGAAGGATAAACTACATGATGCATTATGGGCTTATAGGACAACCTATAAAACACCTCTTGGAATGTCACCATATCAATTGGTGTATGGGAAGACATGTCATCTACATGTTGATCTTGAATTCAAAGCCTATTGGGCCATCAAATGATGGAACATGGATTTTGAAGCAGCAGAAACAAAAAGAAAGATGCGACTCTCTGAGCTTGATGAATGGCGAGAAAAAGCATATCATAATTCTAGACTCTACAAGGAGAGAACAAAGAGATGGCATGATAAAAGATTGAAGAAAAAGGAATTTAATCCAAGAGATAAAGTGCTACTCTTTAATTCAAGGGTGAAGCTTTTCGGTCATGGAAAACTTCGAAGCAAATGGGAAGGACTATTCAAAGTTATACATACTTTGTCTCATGGAGCGATAACACTTCAAAACGACGAAGGTAAGTTATTCAAGGTAAATGGTCACAGACTTAAAGTTTTTGTTGAACCTGAAATGCCTGGAGAGGATTTAGATGAGGTAGAATTTATTATTTTTCCTTAGTATTTACATTTTAGTCCTTTTTCTTGAAGTGCTTTGCGTAAAAATATATTTCTTAGCGAAGAAGCATATCCTAGGAGTCACTAAAAATAGAGGGATTCATAATCAGGCATTGGAGGGGGTTGACCGACCCATGCCCATGGTCGGCCGACCTGGCCCCACCTGCCAGACAGGCTGCTTTTATTTTTGTTTTCATTCAAATATGTTTATGGTAAGTGTCTGGCCTTTGCCTGCTTCCTCCCCCTATAAAAAGAGACCCCTGGTAGCCTTCAGAACCTTCCCAAAGCCTTTTACCTCCTCTCGAAACATCTGAGAGCTCTTCCCTTCTGACCGCAAATGGCTGGAAATTACGGGAAGCAGATCGTTCTGTTTGGAACAGATCTAAGTAATTTTGAGAGTAGAGAGCAAGCCTTAGCCATGACAGTTGTCCCTCCAAAATAATTAGTGCCTACTCCAGTCAAGACAACCTCTGCTTCTCGTTTGATGCATGCTCTTTCAACAACTCAAGCTCCGGGGATGCACAAGCTCGCTGGAGAGAAACGTTTGTTCGGTCAGCTGGAACCCAGACCAATTACCGTTAGCAAGGAACTCAGTGTTCTTCCTCCTAAGAAGTGTGAAACTTTGGTTGATGTGGCTACAACCAAAGATGGAGACATCTAGAGTAACAATCAATGGAGTAAGAGCTGAACCAGAACAAATCAAGGTCCAACCAAAGCCATCTGTTGCTCCGGTGAAGAAGAAGATGCCTCCGCCACCCAAGAAGGTTGCTCAACCTGTTGAAGCCCCGGAGGAGAAGCGCAAGAGAATCATTGTGGGAGTAGTTAATAAGAAATATAACGATCTCTTCAAACTAACCCAAGCCCTTGAGAATAGAATAGATCATGAAGAGATGGAGCGCTATGACTTAGAGGATAAGTTTAATGTGTTGCGCCGTTATGTTTGCCCCAAGACATTTAGTCTCGTTTAGGAAACTAGACATCAGCGCCCCTTAAACCCGAACATAGAGATAAAATATCTACTCCAAACTATACGTAGGGTACCATGTACCTGAACCAGTATAAATTTGTGTCATGTATGCTACCCTTCTAATTCCCTGTGTGTGATCTAATTATTTCGACAGTTGGCGCGCCAGGTAGGGGCCTTTGCGCATCTATTTCTAGCGTGTTTCATATGGGGATTTTCTTTAAAAACATCAACGGTGGCTCAGCGGCCCGAGGTGGCGTCTCTCAATGTGGTGTGCGTGGGGCACCCTTCTCAAGCCCATGATGAGATTCGTCCTAAAGCAACTCACGGCTGCACTCGGAGCTCCGCGTCGACCGGCATATTGTAACAACCCGACGGGTCAGGCTTGGCAGTGATTGGCCATTTTAGCGCCTATAATGCCGCGGGCTGCACCACGTAACAGGCTTCATCGCGATCTGCAATCAATTTAGAGCGGCGGATGGCGTACGATATACAGGCCGGGATCCCACCACCACCCCACCGTCTCCAGCACGACTCCGCATCTCGCTGGATTTTCGTCAAGCAAAGCTGGCAGCTACAGATGCCCGCATACCGGACATGCACGTAAGGGCTAATTTCCTTTGTTGCTGCCGATCCACGCATCCGTGACATGAACACCAAACCCTGCCCGAGGCTTTTTATCAAGGGACGACACACACTTATATGCATTAAAGAGCTAAATCTTTTTTTTTATTTCAATTTAACTAAATATTTTCTACAGAAAATGTATATTTTGAGATATCTCCATGTATCTACGTGATTATTATTATTGGCAGTGTCCCTTGCCGTTATTAGACGGCTCTCGGCGTCACTCGCATCATCGACTCGTCGAACACCCTCGCCGTTGACTTGTTGTCGTCCTGCGGCGGTCCTCGTCGACACCCCCTCGCCGTCTACATGTCATCATCTCGCGGCGGTCCTCATCGACGTCCCTCGCCGTCGACTTGTCGTCAACCTGTGTCGGCCCTCGTTGTCATCCTGTCAGAGTCGACTCAGTCGTCGTCTCGCATTGGCAAGTCGACATCCAGTCAAGGCCCTCGTCGACAACATGGTGCGGCTCTCTTCATCAACATTGTCCGTGGTAACCCAGTCTCTCACGATGGTGACCATCAACTGCCAGCAATAGGACTCCGTGTCCTAACACAACTTGTGGCAGCATGCGACAACATACCCAAGCTAAGTCATGTTTGAATTAAATATTTTCTATGGCATTTGAATATCCCCGGATAACCCCACATATCTACATGAATATTATTGGCAGAAATTCGACTGCATCTCTCATAGTCGTCAGCAAAGTCACGACCCTTGTCGTCCTCTCGCGCTGTCGACATGTCATCAGCATGATGCAACCCTCCTAGTCGTCGTCCCGCGCCGTCGACACGTCATCAGCACGTCGCGACCCTCGTCGTCGTCCCGCGCCAATGGCACGTTGTCAACACGCCACACCCCTCGTCGTCCTTCATCAACGGCACTCGTCATCGACTGCATGGATCTCGTAGTCCCTCATCAACGACACTCGTAGTTGACTCCTCAGCCCTCGTCGACAGCTCGGAATTCGTCGTCAGCCCATCACCCCTCGTCGACAGCAACGACAATTCGGGCGCACCATCGATAATTACTTCGGGCTAGCCACACCATCTCCGACTACGTCATTAACAACTACCACTCGAGCACGTCGTCGACAGGCTTCCTCGAGTCGATCACACACGACCTCTCATCGCGGCGCTCGTGATAGCACTCGATGTCATCAATATCACCACCATCGACAACAATGGCACCAAGGTCCTGTTGAATCAGCTAAGTCACTTCCATAATTGTTTTCATTATGTTATTTTTGCTCTTACTTTCTACTAAGTTGGCCTCCAACTTAGCAGAAAGTCGGGGGCTGCTACACGATGCACAATGACAAGTCGAGTCGACAACGACCGTTGAGTACAGCCTTGATGGTCTACCACAAGTCAGTGACGCCGCATCCTGCTACGTCATCGGCAGCAACGCTCGAGTACGCCCTCGACGGACAACATCAAGTTGGTCATGCCGCCTCCGACTACACCATCGACCCATTAACATGCTAGCAAGGCTGGGTGGTTCAAAACCTAGACTGGCAGCCCAGTCAAGCCCATTAATCAATTGGCGCTATCGGTGGATCCAATATTCTTATCGTTGCTTGCTAATAGGACGTCATCAACATAGAGTACTAGGACAATGAATTTTTCACCTCTTGTCTTAATCGCGTCTGGGAATCTGCATGCTGTTCCACGCGAGGTTCACGAGGGCACATTGGCACCGGCTAATTTAATAAACAAATCTTGTTTTACAGGACCTGCCTCGTTGCAACTCCGGTCTACATTTGCTCGGAGGAAAGAAAAGCTCTCCTTCACAAATCGGAGGAAACAAAACATATTGTGTGAGGCACTGGTTTCACGTATGCCCGAGGCAAAAAGACTGAGTCAGAGACAGAAACAACAATTACCTGGCTTGACATTGAACGAGCGGCGTGATGATGGGAGAGCAACAGTATGAATAGTTTGTTACACTGTACTTGTACTAAAAATGGGCTTTGGCAGATCACCGTGCACACGACACGCCAAGCATGCATGTGACCCCAGCAGGCCAGCTTTATTGTTTTCCGGTAATTCCGGTGCTCGATATCTGTGCAGATTACTGAAAAGTTTTCTCGTTTGTGAATAGATTAGTGAAAGCTTAAGTGGGCATGCATGTGATTCCAGTTCGATCTTTTAACAGTTTTTTATGATACATCGATGAACGTGAAATATACAAAGGACTTGTGTCAGTCAACTTGATGTGCGAGCCTGGCTGATTGGCGTGCAGGGGAAGGCATGGCATGTGCTCTCTTTTCTTTTTTGTTTTTGGAAATGCAATGACTAGCCATGGTATCTTCCTCTTGGCCCATGACTATCCGTTAAGCAAAAGACAACGCAAATCAAGGAAGTCTGTGAGATTAGCAATAAGCAAGAAATGAAACTGCACTGAACAATACAGTATTCATCATGTGGTCAGCTTTTCGGGCTGTGTGCGGTCTCAAGATGGCCGGGCACGCTTTGTTTCTGTCAACTGGGCTCAAGTAGGGTCCTCGCTTGACTGAATTTGTTTCTGTTAATTGGCATCTTCATCAGTGAACTAGACGTTTGGCCGCATGGTTAACAATACACATCTTGAAATTGGCACTGTAAAAAATTATGAAGCATCTCGGTTAGGTGCTCTTTGCTGGAGTCATCTTGGTCGTTCCATTTTATTGATATACACCTAACTCGATCTACTAGCAGTGATGCAAGAACGTGTTAAGTCGTCGGCGTTATTCATCAGCATGGCAAAATTTAATGCTACTAGTACCTCGGCTTGCTATACTGTCTCTGTTAATTATTGGATGAGTGTTGGCTCGCACAAATCAACAAGATGTATTGGTAACAATAATCTAACACGTCCATTTGGCAGTGCAAAGCATCTTGGTTAATTAGGTGTAGACTTCCGAGGTCAAGATTGGCGAGTAATTTTTAATTTTTATTTTAATCAAAGGCAGCACTCAAGAGTTCGGAAATTTAGAGAGGACAGTCCCCATTTTAGGGTTACATTACATGGGCTGTTCTGAAAGAAAAGAGAGCAGACAGAGGTACATATAGGAAATAAAAAGGAGTGGGCTTACATCGGCTTGTCAATGTTTTTGGTTGTGCGATAGGGATAGGCAGAGGGATTCTAGCCTTCCCAGCCGATTCTAAATTTTTCAATGAAGATGCTATAATGCAAACATTTGAAAGTACTGCTCACCACGAAAAATTCCATGCAACCATATGTTTTTCTTTCTAAGGACACAACCATACTCTCTACTAGTAGCATATATTTTTCTTTCTAAGGACACAACCATACTCTCTACTAGTAGCTTGAGATCTACAACGATGTGGAAAGACTGTCTGTAGGACAGCTGGTCGCCATGCATGCACAAAATGCACTGGCAGCTGATTATTGTACAGCGTAGTTCATCGACGTTCGCATATAACAAGTTTATCGATGCATCTCATTATTTGTTTGTTTCTAGGTATTCAGCCTGTTCAGCTGCTGGTTTCAGCGGTTGTTCAGCGCTTCAGCAGCCCCAATGTCTCTCACAGAACACACTATTGAAACAGCCGCAGCCAGGCGTAAATAAGTCCTGCCGAACAGCCCGATTATGTATACAGGTCTGACGTGCTGGCGTACATACCACTTACTCGATCAAACATTATATTAGTTTGTTACTACTAGCAAACATCCTCATGTGCTGCAGCGGTACATATAATTTGTTATAGGGGTACTTGTACCACAACTGGCTTTGCCACGGTGCATATGTGCTCGGTGTCAAGCCATGATATGAGTAGTGTGGCGCTAACAAATGTTTTGCAACTACAAACTCAAAATGAGAAAGATGAGACTGAAAGAGTTGTTCTATCGAGTGAACCTTCATGAGAACCTCGAGCTGTCCGAGTTGCACCATTTTGGTCGTTTATACAGTTGGAATAATGAATGTGCGCACCCGACTCTGCAGCGCATCGATCGGGCATCCGCGTTGGTTGACTGGCTCGGGGCATTCCTTCAAGTAATGAATGCAAACGTCCATGCTTGTCACACTCTTGATTTAAAGCTAAGGAACATGGTGAAGGCGTCAAAGAGCTGGAGCATAAGGTGAGTCCAGAGCATCCGCGTACAATTGGCCATGGCTCGTGAGCTGATCGTGAACTACATGTGGCACATAACTGTGATACATATATGGAAAACTCATGGGGGACACAAACCTAGGTGGACATAGTATTGTTTGCATTGTTCCTTTATTGTAGAGATATATAGCAATAATGATGTAGTCATATGTGTGTGAAATTCATAGTGGCGCGTATGTAATATGCACATGATGGTTTTTTTTAAATGGTTAGTGACATTGTGAACTGCGATGGAGCGAGTAATTTTTTTTTTTTTGGAACTAGTAATTTCTTGTTAGACAGTTGGTCTGATTAAGACACTTAATAACCTCGATCAGGTTGTGCAAGTAGCCAAGAAATGACAATTAATTTTAAGTTCTTGTGGTTGACATTCTGGATACCACCTTCATGTGTGCAGTTAGCCCTTTAAAAAAATTTAAATTAACGTTTGGCAAGGTCTTGAAAAATTTTAAATTAACGTTTGACAAGGTCTTGGATCCAATCTCCTTATTTACAAATTAAATTATATGTATGCCTGGCACATGCGAAGCAAGTGAAGTCTTCCTCGGCAAAGCCTAGTCCTTCATTATAAATATATGAAAAATTACAATCCAACAGACCACAGGAGTAGGGTATATTACGTCGCGCTGACGGCCCGAACCTGTCTAACTCTTGTGTCTCTGTTGCTTCTTGTTATCGATTACACGCATCTCTGCCGATCAATCTACCTTCGTGGGATACCCCTTGGAAGACTGCAGACGATATTGTGTCGACAGAGCCGCTGCCGTTTAACTGTTCATACACATGGAAGGACTAGTACTGTCACAAGATCTGCCCGCTACACTACTAGTAGAACATTACTCCTAAAGCAAAGTTGAAAAACCAGATTAACTGGTTAAGTTTTCCTTAGCAATTATCGTAAAGATTAACCTTTTTGCCGTGGCTGCACTCCCTACTCTTCCCTTAACTCAAACGGCTGAACCGTTGTTTTTTTCTTTTTGTTTGACACGGCTGAACCGTTGTCGAGACTCATAGGGTGTGTTTGGTTCACTTCTTCAACCTAAGCCTGGCCAGGAAATAAGCTAGGTTAGATGAAGCCTGGCTTGTCCAAATGCAAGACCCTCTTATTTGGTTGTTGTAGTAGTTAAGCGTTCACTAGGTTAAATTTTGTTTGGTTGCCTGGCTTGATTTGGTCCCATCACCTCATCTATGGTAGGGTGGGTTTACCTCCATCACTTTCGGTCAAACATTTTGTCGAACGCTCGGCGTGCTCCTGCCGGAATGAGCCACCAGTTGCCAAACGCGAGGAGGAGGCCCAACAGGACAGTGCCCGCCGCCAACGATGAGCACCTCCGCCGCGTCCGTGCCTACCCCGCGCGGATGCAGCCGCGGCTCGACGCTCCTCTGTCGCTGTATGAAAAATACATCACTGCCTATATGAAAAATACAAGTCAAAATTACACACCACTGCCTATATGAAAAATACATAAGACAATTCTCTAAATTTGAATCAAACTTACCCACCTATGCCATTATAAAAATTAATTTAGAATAACCCTAAAAATTTGTATCTAAATTAGACACTTTTTTCATTATGAAAAATAATTCGAGGTAACCCCGTTAATTTGCATCTAAATTTCTCACATGTGCCAAACTTATATCTAAATTTCCCCATGTATGCCATAATGTAAATGATCCCAAAATTTGCATTCAAATTACCAGCGTGTGCAATTATGAAAGATAATATAAAGTAATATCTTTTAATGTGTATCTAAATGATATTCACATCATCCATTAAAAAAAGCAAATCTCTCTTAAATATGGAATTAATATACAAGTTTTTCACGAGATAATATTAGTATCCATCAAGAATATCTACACATGACCTCAAACTGCGAAAACTAGCCCAGGTCTGTTCCAAAACCAGTTAGGTCCAGTTTTTACTGGAACTGCCAATCTCTCGGTAAAACTGGTCAAGGCTGGTTTCTACTTGTTGGAGATGTTTACCTATGCTACCTTACCGCATGGATAACAGCCTAAGTAGGACGAGATATACCAAGCAGGCCACATGAGGAGCCCAACCAAGACAGGATACGTCATCTACTTGTAAGGCAAGGCATCACAAGATGTATTTAGAAACCAACTCTATCATAAGATTTCCTTGTAATACACTAGGAAACCCACAAATAAACCGATCGGGATTCTATCTATAACCCCAACCGCTGAACAATATAATGAGGAGTGGCTAGCACCCAATCGGTATCCCAACATAGCCCAAGACACCTCGTCTCGGCTAGGCAACTAGACATCAGTGCCCCTGTAAATCCGAGCATACGAGATAAGAGATCTACTCCAAACCGGATGTAGGGTACCAAGTACCTAGACCAATATAAATCTGTGTCCCTTCTTATTACCTGTGTGTGATATGCTGATTCGTATTGCCGGAGGTAATTATTCTGACAGTTGGCGTGCCAGGTAGGAAGGGGCCATGCAGAGAAGTTACAATTAACTAGCCCATCATATCAATTTAGACAGGATATGTCCTAGACATCTGCAACAGATTTAGCTTAAAGCCATCAAAGACAGAGATATAATAAGGGTAGCGCTACAATCCAAGAATTAACCACTAGCATAACAAAAGACATCCAAGAATGAACCACTAGCATAAACAAAAGACATAATGCAGGCTACCTGAAAACACCAACAATTGTTCTTCACACTTAGTCCACCTCCTGAGTCATCGGGCCAGCGCCACTACCTCTAGATGGTGCATCCTCGTCCAAGCCACAGGCCATGTCAACACCAGCACCCTGGTACATCTTGGCAATGATATGGTTGCAGATGCCCTCGAGCTCCTTCATCTTGTCCTCAAACTCGTCAGCCTCAGCAAGTTGGTTGCCATCAAGCCACTGGATGGTGCCATCAACTGCGTCCACAGTCTTCTTGTCAGCTGCATCGAGCATGGAGGAGATCTTCTAATCCTTAATGGTGTTGCACATGTTGTAAGCATAGACGCATAGTTCTCCAGAATGTTCTTGGACTCGACCTTCTTCTTGTGCTCAACTTCAGACTTGTACTTCCACTACTGGAAACTTAAAATTCCCTGTCGGTTCAAGATAAACGGACAGGGAAAATGTATATTTCTGTCGGTTACCTACGAACCGACAAAAAAATAACGAAACCGACAGAATAAATATAATTTTACTGTCGGTTTTCCATCCACCGACAAAAAAATATACAGTTTTTCTGTGTGTTTTGGTGACACCGACGGAAAAATTCATTTTGACGAGTGCTGGAGAACGAAACGCACAGCCAACTTGGGCCTGGGCTGCGTTGGCCTTTCAGCCGGCCCAACAGCGGGCGGGTTATGCCGCGACATATAAAAGCGGCGCCCCAAACCCTAGCGCCACCCTCTATGTCTCTTCCTCTCCCACCCATTCGCCGCCTCCTGCACTTTGTGAGACCGCGACGGCAGGAGATCCGGCTCTCGGCTCGCTCACCCCGCGACGGCGCGACCCCCAAGCGACGGCGCCTCCTCCTGTCACCAAGCTATGACGCCTCCTCCTGTCACCAAGCAGCGGCGCCCTCCCCGCTAGCCCCCAAGTGGTGGCGCGCAAGGCTAGGGTAGCGACGACGGCGGATCTGACTCCCTCGCGTGGCCCCAAGCAGCGGCGGCCCCGGTACGAGCAGCGACGATCCTGCTACCTCGCGGCCCCAAGCTGCAGCGGCACCCCCGCCCCCGGATCTAACTCCGACGACGGCAGACCGGGCACCCTCACCTCGTCTCCACCTCATTTTGGGGCTACGGCGGCGGATCCGGCTACCTCGTGTGCTCTCCATGTTACTGGTCAAGCCAACACTAGCTCCACGCTCGAGGAATGCTATGGTGCCGTGCTGATGTAGACAAGGCCCGGTCTTCCGAAAGGTATGATAGCGTCGATTGGTGGAGACTCAACGTTCACGATCTAGGCTTCGAACCAAGACAGATTTGGACCCCCGCAACCGTTACACCACTGCTCCGTTGGTTATCAACCACGTGAACGCGATTGACCTCGCCGAGAAGGCTTTCCTACAAGCGAATCGAGAACACAAGCAAGAATGGGATGAACGCAATCTAAAATTGCAAATAAATATGAGGCTTATGATAACGAGAAGGAGTTCAAGTCTTTATTCGAAAGGACTAATCGCCACAGGCGAACAAGATCAAGAACAGGGGCCCTGGTTCACAGCAAGCAGCCTTGGCGGCACAGTTGCAGCAAAACGACGTCTGTTTCATGAGGAAATCAAGAACTAAACAAAACCCCAAACCCTAAGGAAAGCGACGGCTGTATAATATAGTGTCTTGGGCGTCACCCCCCCTGGACGTGCCCCTAATGGGCCCAAACACGATACACGGTCTAACGGACCAAAAGACAATGTCGCAGCACCCTGGTAGATTCTGGACGCTTAATTGTTTCGATGATTCCCGTTGATTCCGAATGCCTTTTAACATGAGACCAATTGCATTGGCTTCCTTATCTAATTAGCTTTCCATCCATATGTGGATCATCAAAAACGGAGTCTGGACACGCTCGTGTGACTAGTTTTATGACAGACTGGTCCTGGAACCCAAGATGGGCTCCAACTTCAATTGGACTGGGCCTCCACCATGAGAAAGATGAATTGGACGCCCATGCTGGACCTCCTCCTCTCCTTGGCTTGTATGTGATGGAGTGATGTCCTCATCATCCTCCCTTTCTTGAATTGAAGTCGTCCTCGACTAAAGTAGATCGTCTCCTCCATTGGATGACAGCAACGATGGCTCCGGAAGAAGACGTTCATCTTGGCGCCCAATCCTTCGCAAAGGCGGCTGCCATGGTGGCTTCCCTGCTGGGAATTCATCCTCCTTCTCCTGCAAAAGGTTAGTACCAACAAGAGGCATAGCACTAGAAGTAGGACCAAGTGGACATATAGGCGATGTACAAGTTAAAGCATAACATGGTTCATCATGAACAGCAAGAACAAATTTATGGGCAAATAAAACTTCTTTCATGTTACTTGAAGGTTCATTTAATGGTTTGCTAGAGTCTATATCATGGCCTTTCTTTTTCTTTTCAGCAAGTTCCTTTTCATATTGCACAATTTCAGCAGGAGTTAAAAGAAGTAAAGCAATGGTCTTTCCTTTAAACATAAAAGTATATCTATTTTGCCTACTGTGGGGGTATTAACCCCTATACCCTTACGGCTAGGCTTGGGCCGGCCTAGATCAGTGGGTTCGGTCCACCAAAAGACGATGCACGGCCCGGCCAACCTGTTCGGAGTCCCGCGTAAGGAGTCAAGACGGATTTGGCGATCAAGCAAGATCCTGGTCGGTTAGAATAGGAATCCTTATCCGGCCACATATGGCAATTGTAACGGGCTAGGATTAGTTTCCAGATCTGTAACCCTGCCCCCCGGACTATATAAGGCGGGTAGGGGACCCCTCTAAAAAACATCTCTCATTGACATACAGCAATACAAATCAGACGCAGGACGTAGGTATTACGCCTTCTTGGCTGCCGAACCTGGATAAAACCTCGTGTCTGTCTTGCGTCACCGTCTTGTTTGGGGCTTGCGCATCTGTCTGCCGATAATCTACTACCTTGGGCATACCCCTAGGTAGACTGCCGACCATATTTCGTCGACAGTGGCGCGCCAGGTAGGGGGTGTGCGTACTGCTCTCCAAGCAAACAAGATGGTCATCATCTCCGGCTCCATGGCTACGCCGAACGGCCTCACGTTCACCGTCGGCCAGATCACCTGGACCATCGGCTCCGACGACTCCATCGCCATGACCACGGAGGAGGCGTGGGTTCAGTCTGCGCCGACCACTACTTCACCTGCATCGGCTATGGCTCTGACCACTACGGATACGGCTCCGACCACTACGGATACGGCTCCGACCACTACGGATACGGCTCTGACCACGATGGATCTGGCTCTGACCATGGTACATCTGGTTCCGACCATGCCTACGTCACCTTCAGCCACGCCGACAACCCGTCATCCGCTTCCCCGCTACAAAGGGAAGCAGATCGACAACACCGACCTGCTCGACTCCATCGATCAGGTCGGCACCAAACTCGCTGAAACCCTAGCTCTGGTAAGTACGATTCAAAGTCAACCTAATGAGCAGGTAACCGCTCCCCACAACAGATCTACCCGACCAGCTCAGACCAGTCGTCCTACACGACTTGGAACAGATCTCGTGGTCATATCTACTCCTGAGGGGCGCTCCGCTCGTCGCCAGCTGACCTTCGCAACGGGTCTCCGACTCTCCGAGTACGAAGCCTCGACGGAGAACCACCAGGTCTAGCCCTACAGCCTGCAAAACGCTGCCTCCAGCTACGCGTACAACCTACAACGCCGCTCGGATCTGTGTTTTATGCGCCGACCTCGGCCGAAGCCACGCAACTTCGTCAACATGATCCGGATTGAAGATTATCGTGAAGGATCCGTCCACACGGTCCAAGAGGGTGACTCCAGCTCCTCGTCTAGCACCGCATCTGATGCCTTCGTCCACACCAAGCTCCAGCATCACGGGGATGAAGGCGTCGAATACGATCTGGATATCCCGTATCACGCCCCGGGGTTCCCGCAATTCCCGTCTTTCCCGCCAAGGCGAGGGGGTTTGATCAACGTTGTCAGCAATGACGAACCACCGGCAGTTGGCGAAACAGAACAAGAAAGGACTGCACGCGAAGCACGCAACATTGACCAGTTTAATCACCGGCAAATCGAAGCCGAAGCAGACCAGGAGGCACAGCGCATAAGGGTCCAGCCACATGACCTCAACGATGCTTTCGACAGGGTGGGAGACAAACAAGTCTTCAGGACTCCAAGTGCAAACGTAGCCGTCGCCATGGCGACAATGCAACGGCTACCGAACACCCCAGAAACCCAAGCAGTTCACGATGAAATACAAGCCTATCTGACGGCTGCTATGGCCCAGACCGCGGAGATTGCAAACCAAGCTCGGGCTCCATCCGTATCAGTCGAGTCAAGCCACAGCCGCCAGCACCCAAGTCATTCATAGCCACTCAACCAACGTGGCTCGCGCAACAACGATGGCCATGATGGTGGCCAGAATGACAACCACCATCGGGACAATGACCGCCGAGACAACCGCGACAATCGCCGCGATAACCATGGCCGCAGGGCTAATCCAGATGGCAATCGAGATCGCCGCGATGGCAATAACGATCTCCGCCATTACCTTGGTGGACGCGATCTGCGCGCTCGCATCAACCAGAGAGCCGACGATCGAGCATCCTACGAAAGCCATCGCCGTATGGAGTATGACACCACCCACGGCCCGCCGGGTCTGAAGCAGTTTACTCCACACCTTCGCCAAGTCATATGGCCCAAGAATTTCAAGCTTGAGAAACTTCAGAAGTACGACGGCAAGGAAAACCCCGAATTATGGGTCATGCTCTACGAAACTGCGTGTAGATCAGCCATGGCTGACGAGCACGTCATGTCTAACTACTTCCCAATCAATGTTGGTCATGCAGGTCACCAATTGCTGGTCAGCTTGCCGGCGAACTACTTTGATTCTTGGCAGGAGCTTAAGCAAGCCTTCATTGACAATTTCATCGCTACTTGTGAACAACCCGGCAACAAGTACGATCTGCAACAGATCCGAGATCGGAAAGACGAACCACTGCGCGAGTACGTTCGGCGTTTCTCAGAGATGCGCATCAAGGTCCCATCAATCTCCGACAACGAGGCAATCGAGGCTTTCATCACTGGCCTCCGCTTCCACGACGCCCTAAGAGACAAGCTCCTCCGGAAGAGACCTAAATCAGTCACAGCGCTCTTGGCCACCGCTAAGAAATATGCGGACACCGACGACGCTAAAAAGATAATTGTTGAAGAAGCAGCAAGGGTTCCACGCTCCGACCACCCTCCACACCGCGACGATTACCGCGGCAATCATGGTCGGAATGACAATTTTGACCGCCGCAACCAGCGCAATGACTCCCGCGACCACCGTGACCAACGTAATCAGCGGCGCAACCGCCGTGACAATTACAGGAGCAAGCGTGCTCGGGAAGACGACAGCGAGGTCAATACCGTGAAAAAGGGCGGCGGACGTCGTAACTATGAAGACGACTATGCCAAAGCATTGAAGGGGCCCTGCCAGCTCCATCCTAAGTCGAACCATACCATGGAGAATTGCCGCGTCCTCAAGACTATCTACACGCGTCAACAGGCTCCGGATACGTCCGACAAGCCTAACGACGCAGGGGAACAGCGCAACGAAGATAACGACGACGATGATGCAGACCCTCGTCATAAATACGTCAAGCCAACTGATCGCATGCACACCATCATCGGCGGCAAGGTGTCCATTGAGACCAAACAAGAACGCAAGCTGCTCGCCCTCGCTTGCTTGAACGTGGCAAACACCGACAACCTTCTCACCGATCCGCGGCTCCCTCCGTGGTCTCACCGCGAAATCTACTTTAGCAGGAAGGACCAATGGGCCGCCATACCTGAGCCAGGGCATTTTCCCCTGGTCCTCGACCCTTGTATCAACAAGGTTTAGTTCGATAGGGTACTGATCGACGGCGGCAGCTCCATTGATATACTGTTCAAGAACAGCCTGCCTGCCCTGAAAATAGCCCAGGCGGACCTGAAGCCGTACGAGGCACAGTTCTGGGGCGTTCTCCCCGGATAGAGCTCTACACCTCTTGGGCAGATCACGCTACCTGTGCAATTTGGGACTCCGGACCACTTCCGCACCGACTATGTCAACTTCGTGGTCGCTGACTTCGACGGCACCTACCATGCTATTCTTGGTCGACCGTCGCTCACCAAGTTCATGGCCATACCTCATTACAGGTATCTGGTGCTCAAGATGCCTACCAAGAAAGGAGTTCTAACCCTCAGGGGCAATGTATACGCAGCTTATACCTGCGAGGACGACAGCTTCAAAATAGCAGAGGCCCACGACCTCTCTATTCGCATGGCCGAGACCATGCTCGACGCTAAGAAGACCTCAGCCGACCACCTGGAGATCCCAGAGCTTGAGGCTCCACGCAAGAACATCAGGTCCAAGGAGCACAAGGCGATCCAGCTGGTCGATGGCGATCCCAGCAAAATGGCCCTTATCGGGGCCAACCTGGATCCCAAATAGGAAGACGCGCTCGTCAGGTTCTTGAGGAGCAACGTGGATGTGTTTGCATGGAAACCTTCCGACATGCCCGGTGTACCTTGGAACTTGATCGAGCACTCCTTAAATGTCAACAGCAAGGCCAAACCAATCAAGCAGAAGCTACGACGGTTCGCTCGCGACAAAAAGGAGGCGATTAGGGTAGAAGTTACACGGCTTTTGGCAGCCAGATTTATCAAAGAAGTGTATCATCCGGAGTGGTTAGCCAACCCGGTTCTTGTACGCAAAAAGAATAATGAATGGAGAATGTGCGTTGATTACACTGATCTCAACAAACACTGCCCTAAGGACCCCTTCGGCTTACCTCGCATAGACGAGGTCGTAGATTCAACTGCCGGTTGCGAGCTGCTTTCCTTTCTCGATTGCTACTCTGGTTATCACCAGATCGCTCTCAAAAAGGATGATCAGATCAAAACATCTTTCATCACGCCTTTCGGTGCCTACTGCTACATGACTATGTCGTTCGGGATCAAGAACGCCGGGGCTACCTACCAACGCGCTATACAGGCCTGCCTCAACGACGAGATAAAAGACGGCCTCGTCGAGGCTTATGTTGACGATGTAGTTGTCAAAACCAAGGAAGCACGTACCCTTGTTGACAACCCAGAACGCACCAACGCAGCCCTCAATACGTTCCAATGGAAATTAAACCCAAAGAAGTGCATCTTTGGCGTTCCTTCTGGCATACTGCTCGGCAACGTCGTCAGTTACGACGGCATATGCCCTAACCTGGAGAAAGTCAAAGCTGTCTTAGACATGAAGCCCCCAAAAAAGGTGAAGGATGTCCAGAAGCTTACCGGATGCATGGCTGCTCTAAGCCGTTTCATATCAAGATTAGGAGAAAAAGGACTACCGTTCTTCAAACTGCTCAAAGCATCCAAGAAGTTTGAGTGGTCGGAGGAAGCAGACGCTGCCTTCACGCAGCTAAAACAATACCTCACATCACCTCCGGTCCTTACTGCTCCCAGAGAAGACGAAACTCTCCTACTCTACATTACGGCAACCAATCGGGTGGTCTCCACTACCATGGTGGTCGAGCGCGACGAGCCGGGCCACGCCTATAAGGTACAACGACCAATTTATTTCATCAGTGAGGTACTCAACGAATCCAAGACCAGGTACCCACAGATTCAAAAACTGCTCTACGCCATACTGATAACATCCTGAAAGTTGAGACATTACTTCGATGGATATCGTGTGGTGGTCATGACCGAGTATCCTTTGGGGGACATCATTCGCAATAAGGATGCGAACGGGCGCATCGTCAAATGGGCAATGGAGCTATGCCCCTTCTCCTTGGAATTTGCAAGCCGTACTACAATCAAGTCTCAGGCACTCGTCGATTTCATCGTCGAGTGGACAGACTTAAGCACGCCTGCCTCTCCGGGATCCGACGAATATTGGACGATGTACTTCGACGGCTCTCTCAACATTGACGGTGCGGGAGCAGGAGTTCTTTTCGTGTCACCATCCAAGGAGCAGCTCCGGTACGTCCTCAGGATTTATTTCCCTGCATCTAATAACGTCGCCGAGTATGAAGCATGCCTGCATGGTTTACGCATTGCGGTTGAGCTTGGTGTTAAACGTCTCTATGTCTACGGAGACTCGACTCTGGTCATCAACCAACTCAATAAGGACTGGGACACGACCAGCAAAAAGATGGACGCATACTGCAAATCGATAAGAAAGCTGGAAGGCAGGTTCTATGGCATCGAGTACATACACGTGGTCCGGGACAAGAACCAAGCAGCGGATGCGCTGTCAAAGTTAGGATCATCCCGAGCCAAAATCCCACATGGCGTATTCGTCCAAGACCTGCTCACGCCTTCCATCGAAGAGGAAGATTCCACGGTCGACAAAGCTCCGGACCAGCAATTGGTGGCTACGGTTCCGGCGCCGAGCACAACCGAGCCGCCTTCGACCACTCATGAGCCCGACTGGAGAGTACCTTTCATCAAGTACTTAACAGATGGCAGCGGTTATACTGATCGGATAGAAAACGAGCGCCTGATGCGTCGCAGTAAGTAGTATCTGCTCGTCGATGGCAAGTTATGGCGCAAAAACGCAAAGGAAGAAATCTCGATGAAGTGTATAACCCAGGAAGAAGGCGAACATCTCCTGGACCAAATCCACTCTGGCTCCTGCGGCAACCACGCGGCCTCAAGAACACTGGTCGGTAAGGCTTTCCGAGCAGGGTTCTATTGGCCGTCAGCAGTAGCCGACGCAGAGAAGCTAGTCCGCCACTGTGAGGGTTGTCAGTTCTTCACCAAGAGAATCCACGTACCAGCACATGAGATCCAGACGATACCAGCCTCTTGGCCCTTCACATGCTGGGGACTGGATATGATCGGGCCCTTCAGACCGGCTCCTGGGAAATTTACATGCGTCTTTGTGCTGATTGACAAATTTTCTAAGTGGATAGAATACATGCCTTTGGTACTGGCATCTTCAGAAAAGGCTGTCACGTTCCTCGACCAGGTCATCCACCGTTTCGGCATACCCAACAGCATCATCACCGATCTGGGTACTCAGTTCACTAGGAACGCTTTTTGGGACTTCTGCGATGAAAGGAGCATAGTAGTAAAATACGTCTCGGTGGCGCACCCTAGAGCCAATGGACAAGTCGAGCGGGCAAATGGCACGATCTTGGACGCATTGAAGAAGAGGATGTACAGAGAAAACGACAAAGCTCCCAGAAGATGGCTCAAGGAGTTACTAGCCGTGGTCTGGGGCCTCCGAACTCAGCCCAGTCGTAACACCGACGTCTCACCATACTTTATGGTTTACGGCGCTGAGGCAGTCCTCCCACCAGATATAGCTTTCAGATCAGCACGGGTAGAGAACTTCGACGAGGGCAAGGTCAATGAAGTACGGGTGCTAGAAGTGAACAGCGCAGAAGAGAAAAGGCTCGATTCTTGTGTACGTACGGCCAAATACCTTGCTGTTTTGCGCAGGTACTACAACAAGAATGTTAAAGAGCGGTTCTTCGTGGTCGGGGACTTGGTCCTGAAGTGGAAGACGAACCAGGCTGGTGTACACAAACTCGCAACCCCATGGGAGGGACCCTTCATGATCAAGGAAGTCACACGACCAACGTCTTACAGGTTAGCTCACCTGGACGGTACGGACGTACCAAACTCGTGGCACATCGACAAGCTTAGACGTTTCTATGCTTAACTACTGAGATATGTACTCCTCTTGTACTTTCGATTTAATTCAATAAAGCAATTATGATTTCTCCGACCACTCTAATGTGTCACTTCGAATTTTATGGTTATTCTAACTTAGCCAGTAAAAGCCGACCACCACTCCTTCTACGGTTTTCGGAGCAGGCCCTATCTCCGGTTCCTCCCAACACGTGCATGGGATCCGCTCTCTACGTTACGGGCGATCGGCAGGTCCCCCTTGGTTTAACTTGTCCGCGTCTACGTGTGCACAGGTCACCGGACCTCACACTCCGATCACATGGAAAACTAGGGCCGCACAAACTTTTCGGGATGATGTGTCGAGCACGATGGTACAACTAAACAGAACGTTAACATGTTCTTACTTAGTTACACCAACATAAAGTATCAAGCTTAAATACGCTTTATACAAAGCAAACAAGCTTATAATAATATACAGTTACGTTATTACAAGCTTGCCTGAAGAGGCTCAAGTTCACAATAACACAACTATGTCCTCCTTCTACAGCTCTAAGCCTATTACATTGGCTGGTCGGGGCGCATGGCACTTATTGCTTGCCGCTTCCGATAACCTACTCGAGTCTCGGGGACTCTTGTGCTAGTCGAGCTGAAGGGGATGGCCCCGCCGGTGCCTGGCTGGTCGAGACCGCAGGCTTCGTTGGTTGGCTTGCAGCTGATGGCATTTCCAGCTGACTTGTCGATGGCGTACCCTGTACAGGTGCTGTCCCACCTCCACACAGGTTAATGTCACCAATTATCTTTGATGACAAGTCCAGCTAGGCCGTCCGAAGCTCCTCTGCCTTGTCTGGGTCTACCTCCTTCGGGTACCCAGCCTCCAGGCGCTTGAGATCAATCAGGGGGTAGTGGGCACGCACCATGCTTAGTACATGGGCACCCATGTACTCACCCGCCTCCTTCACGAACTCTTGGAACCATCCCCACGCTTGTCTGCATCTCTCGACCAGTCCGAGCTGGGGCGTCCTCAGCTCTTCCTCTGTGAGCGCCGGGTCGATAAGGTCGAGGACGGGCACAATGCCAGTTGCCACTTCTTGGCACCGGTTCTTCCACGCGTCCCGCTCCTCGGTGGCCTCGAGGCATCGTGCTTTCCAGCCGTCACGCTCTTTGATCACGGCCTCTAGATGCCTCTTGGCATTGACTTTTAAAACTGAACACCGTACAAGACATCAAATGTAATGGCAAGACAAGACAAGGCGGGCAACAGAATGAGAAAAGTGGTCTAGAATACTTACTTTTCAGATCCTCCTTCATCTTGGTTGTGCGGTCCTGGAGTTCAGACTGGTCGCGCGCCAGTTTCTCGTTGTCCTCCTTCAGGCGACCACACTCTGCGGTCACACGGCTATTCTCCCCTTGGAGGCGGGTCACTTCAGCTTCTAAACCTGCATTACAGCTGTTACTGCCAAGAATGCAACAACACAAGTCCTGCACTTGCTATGATAAGATGAAAATTTACTTGTTTTCTCCCGCTCTTTGTTATCGAGCTGGCCGACCAGGTTTTGGTTTTGTGCTTCTCGCTCTGTCCTCTCCTGGTCGGCGGCTTCAAGTTGGCGGCGCAAGCGTTCCACTTCGGCCGCCAGTTCTTTATTGGTCGCCATGATCCCTTCAATCTGGTCAAAGCACCTCTTTCGGTACTTTGCAGTTTTCATCAAGTCCTGCATATAGACAAGCTAAGTCAGACAGTTCGACTACATAACAGGGTCAAGTGGCCAAACCAGACATACCTGGACTTCTGTCACTAGACGCTTTGCCGCTCGTTCAACTTTTAGGGTCTCTTCGACCTCTGGGATTTCTTCGTGCATCACCCACTCGTCGTTCCGCCAGCGCGACACATATACATGTTGTCGCTTATCTTGGGGACGGCCCAGGACTTCTTCAACTTCGTCCTCTTCAGCTTCCTGTTCAGGGGGCGGCGCTAGTTTGGAGTCTGTAGTCTCCGCGACCACCATGGCTTTCCCATGAGCCATTGCATCGGCAAGAGTGCTCTGTGCCGCCTCCGGCTGCTGCTCCTCGGCTTGGTCTGTTTCCCTTGGCGCCAAGGTATCCACCTCAGCAGGATTAGTGCTCGGAACACTTGTACTTGGCTCGGCTATCTTCTCGACCAGCTGCTCGGGGACTGTCGTCGGGCCGCTCAGCTGCTGAGGTTCCGGCGGAGTTTCTTCTATAGGTCCCTCCACGGCTGGCTGCTGGGCAGTTTTTTCCGCCATTGCTGGCGAAGTCGTGCCGCACCCGTCCAGCTGGTCGGGATTTTCGGTGGACGCCGACCTAATATGTCAGAGAAAAGTTCAGCAAACAACAGTATTCAATGCAAATTATAAGCTTACATCAAAGTTACAGATACTTACAGCTTGGAAGCGCGGAATGATGTGGCGAACGAGTGTCTCTTCGACCGCCCCTGCTCCGCGTGCTCGGCAGTTTCCACCGGATCTTTTTCCACCACCGGTACAGGCGCCGGGGTTTGCTGCTCGACATTTCCCCTGCTTGTCCTCTGTGTTGCAGTGGTCGGTGATGCGATCACTGCTGGCACAGAGGAGCCTCCCTACTCTGTCGACACCATTTGTCTCCTCCTCTTTTGAGGGACGAGCCGGAAGATGTCCGCATCCTCTGCTTCGTCGTCTGAAAGGGGGAAGATGGCTTGGCGCCGTTTGCTGGCAGCCGGCCGCTTGCCAGCAGCTCTGGTCGATGCGTCCTCCGCAACCTCGAGTACCGCCCAGTGGACGTCTTTGGACCTGGCACTGGTCTGGGCGGCTGGGCCGGCAATTTGCGGCCAATCCACACCATGGGGCGGAGACATGAACACGGCTGCTCGGTCACAACCATTATTCTGGGAAACATAAAGGAAAC
Organism: Miscanthus floridulus; assembly: GCF_019320115.1. NCBI lineage: Eukaryota > Viridiplantae > Streptophyta > Magnoliopsida > Poales > Poaceae > Miscanthus > Miscanthus floridulus. Next base: position 133,709,819 of record NC_089589.1, read on the forward strand.
AACAGTCAATTTTTTGTTAACAACAAAATTCTACAGGTACAAGGAAACATCATTTACCTTCGAGGGAGGTCGGGCCAGCTTGAAGGCGTGCTCGATGTCGTTTAACCGGACATAATTGGGATCGGCTAGGTTGAACAGCTCCCCAATCCTAGCCTTGACTTCTATCTTGTCGAGCGCCTCTTTCCTGGTCCTCGTTGGATCTGCGCTTCCCTGGTACTCGAAGCCAGGATGTACCCTCTTCTGGCAGGGCTGGATCCTTCAGCTGATAAAGTTCCCGACCACAGTTGGACCATCTAGCCTTCCCCATGGGATCATCCCGAGCAATTCTGCGATCTGCTCCAGGTTCTCGGGTTTCTCCGACCAGCTGTTCTTCTTCTCCAGAATCAGCCCCACGTCGCACAGGGTGATTGTGTTCGGCTCTTCATGGATGTAGAACCACTTCTTATACCACTCGTCCAGTGAGGTGTTCTAGGGGCAGTGCAAGTATTGGGCTTTCATACCATCGCGCAGATTAAGGTAGACGCCTCCGGCTGTCTTCGAGCCTCTGCTCCCTTTCTTCCGTAGACAGAACAGGTGGCGAAAGAGGTCGAAATGGGGCTGGAAGCCACCATAGGCCTCACAGAGATGGATGAAGGTGGAGACAAGAAGAATCGAGTTGGGATGCAGATTGCAAATCCCAATCTCGTAATACAAGCAGAGACCCTAAAGGAAAGGGTGCACTGGAACCCCAAAACCCCGCTTGAAGAAATCCTCAAAAACCACAATCTCACCTGGTTGTGGATCAGGGAAGCTTTCTCCTTCCGGCGCACGCCATCCCGCGAGTGCCTTGTTGTGGAGCACTCCCATGGCGACGAGGTCTTCGATGGTCTGCTCATTGCTCCGCGACTTCCACCACTCCTTCGCCATGACTCCGCCTTTCTTCTGGGCGTCTCTCTTCGCCATTTGTCTGTCCTTACTAAGGGGGTGGATGCGGTGGCGAGGGGATTGGTGATGATTTTCGGAGGAATAGGGTTCGGCAAGAGGAAGAAGATGGTTGCGGCGGCGAATGACAATGGGGATCAGTAAAATTAACTTACCAGATCTATATTATAAATAACAAAGAGCTCTGTCGTTTCGTCCGCCCGAGATTCTTGGGAGACGTGCGCACGCGCAGCAGACGGTTGTTCACACCACCTCAAGATCTATGCCAATAAACGCGCCCCTTCGTTTCCAGTGTACGCGCCTCTTCGTTGATAAAGTGAGAGGGCCCACACTGACGCACCTCCATACAGGTGCCAAGCGACTGTTTGCCAGAAAGAGTAAGAGGGCAGAGTGCCGTGCTATACCTGTCTGCTTTTTTGACCAGACATGTCAGATTGGACTTGGCAGAGTAAGGAGACAAATAAATACACCAAATAATAGTACAAGCGGCGCTCGTGATCGCGGATTGCCCTGACCACTACAATGCTCGGGGACTGCCCAGACCACTACTGTGCTCGGGGACTGCCCAGACCACTACTGTGCTCGGGGACTGCCCAGACCACTCCCGTGCTCGGGGACTGCTCCGACCACTGCCGTGCCCGGGGACTGCTCCGACCATTACCGTACTCAGGAACTGCTATGACCACTGCTGTGCTCGGGGACTCTCCCGACCACTTCTTGGAGATTGCTCTCCTCGGCTACATGTGATTTGTACTCACATACAGTTGAGAGACATTTATTTAGACCTTGCTACAAGGCTCATACTTTGCCTTCCAGCAAGCTCGGGGACTACGTCGGTACGATGCACCTGCCGGTGCATCTCGTTTTGCCTGTACGGCAATTGGATTCTTAACTTCAGCGGAAATTCTTTTTAGACCCTGGCACCACGTGCCTGCGTCACCTACTACTAGGCTCGGGGACTAAGTGGGCACACTTCACCTTGCGGTGAATGTGTTTGTTTAATCGACCCCTGTGCTTTGAATGATTGTAAGGATTATTAATGTGCTCAGGGACTGTCCCGACCACTGCTTGAATAATGGTTCTCCTTGGCTACATGTGGTTTGTACTCACATATAGTTGAGAGACATTTCTTTAGACCTTGCTACAAGGCTCATAATTCGCCTTCCAGCAAGCTCAGGGACTACGTCGGTACGATGAACCTGTCGGTGCATCTCATTTTGCCTGTACGGCAATTGGGTTTTTAACTAAACTAGGAATTCTTTTTAGACCCTGGCACCACGTGCCTACGTCACCTACTACCAGGCTCGGGGACTAAGTGGGCACACTTCACCTTGCGGTGAATGTGTTTGTTTTTTGACCCCTACGCCTCTCATGTTCAAGGACGCTATGCTTCAAGACCACTTACATTTCTTTTCAGAAATACAAGTGGGCACACTTCTCAGGATAGAAATCTTTTTCTTTTTTCTTAAGAGCACCATACATTCTTCGGACAACCTACTTCTCCGGTGATGACGGTGGTCAAGAGACGTCAAGGACTCAAGCCCTACTTGTCGGAGAAGGTTAAAATGGCGTGTCGCAGCATAATGCATGATGCTCGAGGACTAGCTGTGGGAGTATTAACCCCTATACCCTTACGGCTAGGCTTGGGCCGGCCTGGATCAGTGGGTTCGGTCCACCAAAAGACGATGCGCGGCCCGGCCAACCTGTTCGGAGTCTCACGTAAGGAGTCAAGACGGATTTGGCGATCAAGCAAGATCCTGGTCAGTTAGAATAGGAATCCTTATCCGGCCACATATGGCAATTGTAACGGGCTAGAATTAGTTTCCAGATCTGTAACCCTGCCCCCCGGACTATATAAGGCAGGCAGGGGACCCCTCTAAAAAACATCTCTCATTGACATATAGCAATACAAATCAGACGCAGGACGTAGGTATTACGCCTTCTTGGCGGCCGAACCTGGATAAAACCTCGTGTCTGTCTTGCGTCACCGTCTTGTTTGGGGCTTGCGCATCTGTCTGCCGATAATCTACTACCTTGGGCATACCCCTAGGTAGACTGCCGACCATATTTCGTCGACACCTACCAAGATGTACAACATTATTATCATATTGCCAAGGGCGGCCTAACAAAAGTGAACAAGCTTGCATAGGCATGACATCAAAAATCAGCATAATCATGGTATGATCCGATAGAAAAATGCACATGAGCAGATTGTATTACCTTTGCCTTACCACTATTGTTGAACCACTGAACATGGTATGAATGTGGAAGAGCACATGTAGATAAACCAAGAGTCTTGACAAGCTCAGAACTTACCAAGTTATTGCTGCTCCCTCCATCAATTATAGCACGAACACGGAAATTATTGACAATGAGGAACATTTGAAACAAATTATGGCGTTGTAGCTTGTCTACAGGCTCAACTTGTGTACTCAAAACACGCTGAACAAGGATTAATTTGTAGTCTGCAGTGCATGCCACACTATCAATTACCTCATCAGGATCTTCAACACTATCCGCAAATTTATCTGCATAAAGATCAGTTGCAAGTGCAAATTCATTCTCTTCATCACTAGCACTAACATACCCACCATCATCAGTAGTAATATATGCACGTTTGCTGGGGCATTCTTTAGCAATATGTCCCATGCCCTTGCAGTGGTGGCAAACAACTTTAGAAGAGCTGCTAGAGGAAGGTGTAGCAGATCCACTGGTAGAAGGTGTGATAGAAGAACTCTTCTTTACAGGCGCTGGTGGTGTCTGCACATTAAAAAATTTACTCACCTCAGTTGGACATGAAGGACTGGATGGAGTCATGGAACGCCTAGGTTGTTGTCCCTGTACTTCCCTTTCAGCTTTAAGAGCATAATGATATAATTGGGAAAATCTAGTCCATTCTTTATAGTTAAGAACATCTTGTATTTCACGACGCAAACCTCCGAAAAATCTAGAACACTTATCCATTTCATCCTCCTATATGTTACTACGTGCTAGACCAATTAAAAGCTCCTGATAATATTCGTCAACAATCTTTCTACCTTGATTTAAATGTTGCAGTTTTAATCGCAGATCATGCTGATAATATGGAGGAACAAATCTCGATTTCATTCATCGTTTAAGTACAGTCCAAGTTTGAGGTATTTGAGCATTAGCATTAGCATTAGCATTAACATTATTGCAAATATCATTCCACCAGAAAAGAGCAAAACTAGTAAACTCACTAGTAGCAAGTCTAACTCTATATTCTTCAGGTACTTGATGGGAGCTAAATCTATGATCTACAGCCATCTCCCAATCTAAATATGCTTCAGGATCAGTAGAACCAAAAAAAGGAGGTATCTTAAACTTGGTTTTAGAGAAAGGATCATTATTACCTTGGTTATTACCTCCCATACCATGTCGATTAAAGTTCAACCGATTACGGTTACGTGCCTCCTCAGCACGTCGTCGAGCTTCAGCTTCAGTCTCCACGTCACCATCCTCCTCCTTAGAGAGATCATCATCATCATCATCATCATCTTCATGACATGGTTCAGGATGTCATTGTTCAACATCTTCAATCCTTTTGGCCAAGTTGGTGATTTGTTGAAGGATCTCATTAAACTTGTCATTAAGAACGGCACGAAGCTCATTCTTGGAAACACAGTGATTGAAATCTGTAGGTGTGTCCCTGTTTCCTTTGCCGCTGCCTTCGGCTTTTCCTGACATGGTTATTAGAAAGGAGAAGACAACACAAATAGTATTATCCCTACCAACTACTTAGGTTGTGGACAAGGAAAAACAAGGCACTCAACTCTCAAGCGTCTTATCACGGTCTTACAAGTGTTCTTACCAAAGCAACAGGCGGTGCAATCGGTCGGTGACTGTGATACCGTTGTAGCTTGAGTGTAACAGTTGCAAGGCGAACCTGTACTTGGTTAGAAGAAAGTATAGCTTGGACAGGCATAATATAGTAGCAAGGAATAGCAATATTCACAACTGAATAGCAAAGCTGAATAAATATCCCGAGTACTTGTCTAAGTTGCTGACCTATTCATGTTCCAAGTGCCAGATGTATCAAGTGATGTGAACAGCAGGAAAATGATTAGGAACAAGGCAGAAATCAGCACACGCAAACACAGCTCAATTGGCGCTCTCTATGTGCTCCTCTAGATATTGTTCCACTTTTGCCCCTCTCTTTTTCTCTATTTTTGGTCCGTCGTTGTTTTTTGGGATTCTTTGACTTTTTCTTTTAATTTTTTTGATACTTTTTCTTCACTTAGGAGCACAAAAGAAGTAACCACAGAAAATATGAGCTTAAACAAGTGAAAGACGTGGCCTGTGGAAAATTCAGAAGACGTGCTCAAAGTTGACAAAGAGCTTGTGACCACGAAAAGAGGATCTTGTGACCAGTTTTTGGTCAAAATAAAATTTTCTGAACCCGACAAAGCGGGGGTTGAACGGATCCGAAATTTTTTTCTGATCGATTTTGATATATGGAACGTCGAAATCTGAGTCCGTATGCAAAAACTAGACTAGTTTTGAGAACTGACTCCGAATTAGACGACAAAACAGGAACAATGCGCGCAAAATTGGTCACGGCGGCTAAGGATAGACGCAAATAGTGAAGATAAGTGTAACAAATTAGATGGCGTGGACTAGGGTTTGATGGATACAAAGAAAACACAGCAATACTTGAAGGTGGTCACATATTATGATGAAAAACAAAGGGAAAGACACAAACTAGACTAAAAACGATCTAAAACCAGCAACCAGAACTTGTCCTTGGACACAAACTCAACAACGCGAAACAGAGACGAAATTGCATAGCACAATGAGGCTATAGGATAGGGAATATGTGGAGGTATATATTTTTTTGGCTTTTTGTGGACTATAGGTAATGCAAAAACTGTAACAATCTAAAGGGGAAAACAAAGTTATACCTAACGGGCAACAATGTCTCTGATACCACTTGATGTAGACAAGGCCCGATCTTATGAAAGGTATGATAGCATCGATTGGTGAAGACTCGATGTTCATGATCTAGGCTTCGAACCAAGACTAATTCGGACCCCCGCAACCGTTACACCACTGCTCCGTTGGTTATCAACCATGCGAACGCGATTGACCTCGCCGAGAAGGCTTTCCTGCAAGCGAATCAAGAAAACAAGCAAGAATGGGATGAACGCAATCTGAAATTACAAATAAATATGAGGCTTATGATAACGAGGAGGAGTTCAAGTCTTCATTCAAAAGGACTAATCGCCACAGGCAAACAAGATCAAGAACAGGGGCCCTGGTTCACAGCAAGCAGCCTTAGTGGCACAGTTGCAGCAAAACGACGTTGTTTCACGAGGAAATCAAGAACTAAACAAAACTCAAACCCTAAGGAGAGTGACGGCTGTATAATATAGTGTCTTCGGTGTCACCCCCCCTGGACGCGCCCCTAATGGGCCCAAACACGATGCACGGTCCAACGGACTAAAAGACGGTGTCGCAGCACCCTAGCAGATTCTGGACGTTGACTTGTTTCGACGATTCTCGTTGATTCCGAAGGCCTTTTGACGTGAGACCACTTACATTGGCTTCCTTATCTAATTAGCTTTTCATCCATATGTGGATCGTTGAAAATGGAGCCCGGACGTGCCCGTGTGACCAGTTTTATGATAGACTGGTCCTGGAACCCGAGACGGGCTCCAACTTCAGTTGGACTGGGCCTCCACCATGAGAAAGATGAATTGGACGCCCATGCTGGACCTCCTCCTCCCCTTGGCTTGTATGTGACGGAGTGATGTCCTCATCACGTGCGTCCAACAGCTCCTCTCCGGTTATCCAGCGTTGACTTTTCATGCTGCAGGTTCTAAATCTCGTCTCTCCCAATCTCATATCTCCAATTTTTTGTCTGCATATATCCACAAAGAAACCAGCCAAAAACCTCCCGATTTTTGTAGTATTATGAAATATATATTTGTACATCTCCACACAGAAACCAGCCGGAAACGACATCCTTCTCCACTCTGAACTGAAAATCAATCTAGCTGATAGATTAATGCAATGCAAACGCAGTTGTAGCATGAATGTATGTGTTATCATTTATTCTCATAATTTATTGACCTGATGAGTTACTGAGTCCTGATTGTGTATTCAACATAATACTATGTGTGGCTATCAATGTTGTTTTTCTTTCTCCAGCCTATGCATAATTTTGTGTTTTGTAGGGAGAAGTAAGGAACTAAAAAACTTGAATTATACTAAGTGGTGTAAAGGTACACTTGATAATACTGTTAGCACACTACAATCTCTCCCATCGGCCTAGTTTTTATACCGTAAGCAGCATATGTTTCATGCAATGGGTGTTTTAGATTTTGGTAAATTAGCATTGGTGTTTTCTGTTTGGTCAGTATGAAGGAATTGGAAAGGCGAACCTTTGACATGCTATCTTTGACATATCATACATTTGCATTACAGGTAAGAGACAACCAAAATGAGCTTTCTGAGGCATGTATTTGTTCTATGCAGTGGATCTTCACTATATACTGGATCAGGGCAAATAAGAGTAGCAGCAAAAAATTCTGCATATGAGCCTGAATTTGTCCAAGCCGCTATCTGTTGATAAAAAAAGTAAGTTAACTGGACAGCCAGACTCTTTCTTTAATTTATCTAGTTATGTCTTTACATAGTCTGAAGCATTTCAATCAAACCTATACCTAGTTAAGAATACTCATCTGTAATTGGTTTCAGATTGAGAAATAGAAAACTTTAGAGAGTTAATTAAGTTCCTTTTTTCTATCTCTATGGAGACAAATGAATAAGCTTGGACCAAATTGGATATGGAAATCTCTTTCAATCCTTAATGAATCGGTCTCACATGTGTTGTAAAATAGAGGAACTGCCCCACCCATGACACAGCTCACAACGGCCTAGCATAATCTAGGGACTGATTTCCTGCAGGTAGCTGTCTGTGCTAGTGTTCCATGTTCCCCTCACTTTTAGTCTGCTGCTGAACTGGAGCTTGAATCCCTTTACTGAATTCAGACCTGCTAAAATAGTTCTTGACAAATTCCACCCTTTTGTATGTTCCTTTATTTGCTGCATAAGTGAACTCTGCATATAGGTTACAGTGTTAGTCAGACCTGGTAAAATGAACTCTTGCTTTCTCTTTTACAGATTCCATCTTATAGTAAATTTGTTTATACAACTGACTTCTGAAGCACTATTTCGGGTTGGCTTCTGAGTGTAAGTTTGTTAAATCCCTTCAAATTCAACACTACTTTTACCCTTTGCTGTTGTTATCTCTTTCTATTGGCTAAGTTAGTATTTCTGTTAAATTGGTTGATAATTTGTATGTGTCCCAAGATTTAGTTTTGCTCCATTAATTAGTTATTGTCTTGCATAGAGAAAACTAGAATAAGAGTAGCTGCAGAACTGAGGTGTTACTTAGTTGTTTTTCCATAAATCACTTTCACTTGAGCATTTATTTGTACTTGAGAAGTGGAACATTTGTTCCACAGCAAGCTAGTCACATTTGTTCTAGAAATCTCTAATGGTGTAATGTTCCACTGCAGGCTTTCCTCAACGAGGATGAAGGACCCCGTCGATGCAAGTCTTCAAAGATGGGTACTGGACTGGTTCAATGACGTTGTGTGGCCGGTTCTATGTCACTATTGGTGCTTAGAGGAGTTCAAGACAAAACGGAAGATAGGATAGGAATGTCGCTTCAGTTCTGATGATATTGCTCAAAACCATGGAGGGTCTAGACCCTTCACAGAGACACAACAAGTTCTGGTATGTTATGTGTATGTGTATTTTTGACTTAATATTTGCATACAAATGTAAATATGTCTATTTTGATGCTGCTCATTAACTATTTGTATTTGTAGGCACATAGGTTTGGACAACATAAGGGAACCCCTATTAATGCATTTGCTGCAATGAAATCTGTCATGAAAAATGTGGATAGCAGTGGTAATTGTGGTCCGATCAACAGCAACAAAGCACAACAAGAGCATAACATACCAGAACTTGTTGTGTTATCATGCACTTATACTTACTGCCTAATTTTCATAGATCTGATTCCCTAAAAATAGGTAGCACTCTTCTGTTCTCACATGACTTGATATCAGCACATATTTTTCTAATATTGTTGAGTGGCATTGATGACAAATGGGAATTGTATGATTTTTTCCTTATGAATGAATAAATATTAAATGAAACAATAAGATTAGCATTTTTTTAAGATGTCTTCTGTAAGACTGTAATATTGCTTGATGATAAATTTTGTGAGCATTATTTGAAATTAGTGATTTGTTCTGAGTGTATGCTTTGATAGATCTATGGTACAACTACAACTACACCTTGGGATGTAACCGTGAACGTTAGACTCTGTGGGTATGACCGATCAAGATTCTCTCGGCCAAAGTTTGTTTTCTTCCGAAAATATGATTTTAATCTGTAATGGTAGATGTGGGTAATTTCTCACGAAATAAAATAGATCCAACGGTGATGGATGGTTAGAGTACTTGATTTGATGGACAGATGTTTCTGATTAATGTGAGAATTTCTAGCATTTATCTTTTTTCTCGCATGTCTAGTGAGGATTAACATGGAGGCTCTGTTGAGTCCTCTAATTAGTAATATTAAGATTGATTTAGGAGATAGTCTTTTTGCTTAAGGGGTTATGTAATATCTCTATACATAAGAGGATGACTGCTCCTAACCAGCCCTTATCTCAGAAAAAAATTGGGTGCAGACCCCTGCACCCAACCACCGTGCAGACCCACCTTGAATGAAAGCCACGTGTCCCAAAAAGCCCATCACACGATTAGGGGAGGTTGGCTTAGGCTTAAACTTCGGTGGGCCTCAAAAACCGGCCATGAAGTGATGACTGATTAAGACATATCGACCAACTGGCCAGGCAGGCATGCACTGGAATTATTGAGCCAGCAGCCCCGATGGACAAAAGTCTCCAACGGTGTGCCTAGTACAATCAGGAACAGTGGATCGGAGAGCTGCTGCCATTACTCATAATATAATGGAATAAATAGAAGGACCATCTGGTGGTCGAAGGAGGCTCCACGTTCATGGAACTATCCAACTAAATATCAAAATATGTGCTTAATATATAGGAGTACTTTGTTAACTTAGGACATCAGAGCAAGGCTAATAATACAATCGGCTTGCTGGGTTTCTTGTAGCCTTCTCTTAGCCCACTCATATAATAGTTAGATCTTCACTATTAATACATGATTCACTTGTTTCTCTCATAAAGTTTTTTTTAGTTTTTGTGCCTAAGCCGACTGTAAGCTTACAACCCGCTTCTCCTCTCTCTCCTCTCCTCTCTTCTCCACCTCAGCATTTAGCCAGCTTACAGCCTGTTATTATACTTGCTCTTAGCCGTGCTTTGTGCGGCCTATGATCTTATATAAGACATAAGTATCAGAGTTCATATTATAACTATAACTAATAAAAATATGTATATTAACTAGCATGCTTTTTCGTTCTGTTCATTTTCTAACTCAACATGTGTATTGATACTATGTGATTTCTCTTCAATGGTGATAAACCTATCAATTATTGATCCATATGTTTTGTCTTCCATATACATTGTTTTTCCCCTCAACATGACACCTCAGTGTATCTTCAATATCTATTTAGTTAAAACTTTCATTTTATTTATAGTGGAACTACTTGTTGCATCCTATGTCTATTTTAATCTTCAAATTTTAAATTTAATTATTACTAGAGTTTTTTTATCATCAAGTTAAGTTCAAACCCAGTTCATAACAGAAGAGGTTAGTAATTATTTAGAAAACAATACTGATGCAACACTTATTATTATAAATGGTGATTAGGAGTGTACTTGCTAGATTTTCTGTTTTTGAGGTTACATATGTTATAAAAAACCATGCCTACATGAGGACTAATATGTTATAAAAAACCTATGTCTACACGAGGACCAAGATATGATAAGTGTGATAGGCATATGATAGGATAGAGAAGATAGATGACAGGACACAAAACCTATTCTAAGAAACCTACTACTTGCTAGATTTTCTTCGATTATTGATTTCACACGGTCCTTTCATGTACCTCCACCAGCGTCATTTATTAATTTCTCCATCGGCCGGCCCCGGTCTAGCTATCTGCTATCGTCCACCAGTGGCGGTCTGAGATCTATATCTATGCGAGCCCCGGGTTCACAGTTCACACACACGATGGCTGCTAGGTACCACCATCACGAACTATACAGACAACCCCTGTCCTCCTCACCAGACTCTCATCATTCACCACAAAGCTGCTTCGGGTTCACAAAGGGCAGCCCGGCCATCCAATAATCTAGCAAGGTGCGTGTACATACATCTTCTTTGGATCTGCTCCGATCCGTCCGTCTATCTATATTTCTTTGCTCAATCAATGATGATGCTGAGCTCTATCCATCTCGCTGTATATATTCTCAAAGACACAACTCATCCTCTATACGCATGTATGCCTGCGTAGTGTATAGTGCCTACGTACACAAGTCAGCATTTCTTCCTTTATTAATTTTCCTTCCTCTTTATTCGCACGCCCTCCTTTCTGATCAGCTGATTCTTTCTCAGAAAGCAAACGAGCTAAACTGCAGATTCGATCTGCACTCCGGCCGGCGTCGTTGCGCGTGTGTCCACTATTTAATCTCTCCTTTTTTTTCTCTCAAATATGCAAAACGTTTGTGTATCTCTGCATTAGGAGAAAGTTTGTTGTGATACAACGATGCGCCCCATGAAAGGCGCACTAGGGGGGTAAAGGATTATAGTGAAGGCTCGTCCCACCCAGCAAAACAAGAAATCACTACACTATTACTTGCTAATTAAACGATCTAAATTGGTAGCCCCAGTTTCGATCCATTGACCCGCAGTGTGCCGAATGGTTGCGAGTAGATTCTGGACCGAGGTTGAAGATCCACGGAAAGCACCATTCATAAGTTCCTAGGCTACCAACGTGAACAGGGAGTCGGCCCCATGTCTGCCCTCCAGGAATGCAGCGAAAGCAGTTCTCGGCTGCCGAAAGAATTTGGTGTGAATTTCTATAAATTTGGTCAAACATAAGAAAAATCTAACTTCTCAAACTAGTGAAAACAAAACAGAGCAGAGTACGGTACGTAAATCGAGAGATGCCACTAGTGAAAACAATAGCAGCGGATCACCGTGCACACGACACGTGAAATGTTGGATCGATGAAGACAAACACTACATGTGCGTGCATGTGACCCCCAGCAGGCCAGCTTCATTACTTTGTGGTAGTTCCGGTGCTCGGCCTGTGTAGATTACGGATTTTTTTTCTCTTTTGTGAATAGATTAGTGAAGACTTAATTAAGCGGGCATGCATGTGATTCCAAATCTTTTAACGGCGTTGTTATATTACATCGATGAACGAGAAATATACAAAGGACCTGTCTCAGTCAACTTGGTACTCCTCTACTCCATTCTCCCAGCTCTACTCCTATACATGGAGAATCGCTTCCTGCTGGACTTGGATCATCCGTTCACGCATTCTCTTTTCCACACTTTCACTCCGCAGAGAGCCCTGCAATAAGAAGTTGAGGTGAGCACTTTCCTTCGCCGAAGTTTTGTCCACCTCCATTCCATGCACGACCGAGTACGTAGCATTGTATAGTTAATTTTTATACCTTGTTATGTGCTCTTTAGGGATAATTGATACAAATCTGTGCTTATATATGTATGATTTACTACTAGCAGGTAAATAGGCTTGAGCCATGGCGGCTGCCCTGGATGCTTTAGCACCCTACTTGAAGAAGCTTATCGCGGACATGGCACAAGGAGAGGTGTCCATGCTGCTTGGCGTCTCCAGCGAGATCACCAAGCTGGAGGACAACGTGGAAGGCCTCAAAGCCTTCCTCAAAGATGCCGAGAGGAGGCGCATCAGTGACACGAGCGTGCAAAGATGGACGACAAAGCTCAGCAACGCCATGTATGATGCCACTGACATCCTCGACCTGTGCCAGCTCGAGGCTGACAAGCGGAGGGAGTCCAAAGGTGGTGGTACTGTGGAGCATAAGTCGCCCGGCTGTTTCCAGCCATTGCTCTTCTGCCTGCGGAATCCCGTGTTCGCACACAAGATAGGCAGCCACATCAAGGAGCTCAACCAGAGGCTAGAAAGCATCCACAAGGAGGCGGACAAGTACAAGTTCAATATTGGCCTCGGTTCCAACCCGGAGCCAAGGAAGCTAACTATTGCTGAGTTATCCAGCTATAGGACAAGTTCACATGTCGACGAGTGAGCCATAGTTGGAGAACAGATAGAAAGGGATACAAGGGAGCTCGTTCAGGTGCTAGCCACAAATGATGATAATAATCACAGCATCAAAGTTGTGTCTATCATTGGTGCAGGCGGCATGGGTAAGACCACCCTCGCCCAAAAGATCTTCAATGATGCAACCATCCAAGAGCACTTCAAAACAAAGATATGGCTAAGCATCACCCAGCAATTCGATGTTGTTGAGCTACTGAGAATAGCAATCGAAAATGCTGGCGGAGACCATGGTGGGAAGCAAGACAAGAGCACGCTGACTGAGACCCTCATCAACACCATATCCACAGGCAGGTTTCTGCTTGTGATGGATGATGTGTGGAGTCATGAGGCTTGGAACCATGTGCTTAGTGTCCCAGTCAGGAATGCCAGCAAGAAACTACCTGGAAGCCGGGTCCTTGTCACTACAAGATCTGCACACCTACCCCAACAGATGCAAGCCCCCCTGCACCAACACCGTGTCAGGCCTCTAGAGAATGATGATGCTTGGTCTTTGCTCAAGAAACAGTTGCAGCCTGACCAGGTTAGTCATCTATCCATACTTTATACAACTAGGATATATACTTGATTTATAGAAAGCGTATGGATCATATATAGTTCCGTTAAATCTAAACATTAGTGCAAGGAACACCAGCTTACGAGAGTAGAAAAAGGAGACCAGTAAAACATGATAGAAAGAGCAGAATAATAAAATATACGGGTAATAACAAGACTCTAGGCTCAAGTTAGCAATTACTCACTCCATCCAAAAATTTAGTGCATGGCTAGCTCTTTATGAAGTCTAGCTACTGGAAATGTGATCATATTTAATATCAATAGAAAATATTAACTTCAATTATGACATCAATTTAGTATCATTAGATTTTGTTTATAAAGAATAAATAACTATATTTAGAGCAAACCTATTTCAGTTTATAAATGTTCACTATTACTGTAATGATATTTAGAGGCGGTCATTTTGCATTTACGGAGGCAGGCATGACATCAGCCTCCGGCCTATAATCATTCTTAATCAACCATTTTCGATGACAGGCAAACGACCGCCTTCATAAATCAATTAATGAATGCCCGCATCTGTTAATACCATTTACGGAGATAGGATTTGGAGAATCAGTTCAGCACTAGCACCTCTCTACTACTACACCACACACTTATTTGTGACTATATATAAGATGCTATCTTTTTATATCAACATTTCATAATCTTATATTGAATATTTTGAATACTAATTGAACTCAAATGGAAAAATTTTAACTATAAAGTTTAAATCTTGTCAAGCACTTCAACTTTGGTATAGGATATGTCTCCATGTGAGATTGTTTAAAAAAAATCAAAATTTTGAATCTCAAAATATGTGAAATTAAAACAAATATTTGAGACACTAAAAATTTTAAATAAAAAAATTATCAATGGAAAATATGTAGATCAGGTTAGCCCCCTCAATTTTGGTATTAACTATGTGAACATTTGAAATGACTTCAAATAAAAGACTTAGGAATTCTAAATTTTGAATTTCAAAATCTATAAATTTAGAACACATATTTGGGACTCTAAATGACTTCAAATAAAAGACTTCAACTACAAAGTTGTAGATTGTATTGAGACTTACAACATTTGTATAGACCATGTCAACACCCAAGATTGTTTGAAAATTTTAAATATAAAATTTCGGAATCTATAAACTTACAACAATATTTTAGGACCCTAAATAGTTTCAAATCAAAAACTTTTAAGATACTATTAAGTTGTAGATCACATTCAAGGCGACAATTTTGATATAAAGTTTATCTTTATACGAGTTCATATGTACAAGTTATGAATTATTTTTGCATGCAACTATTTATAGAGGCGCGCAACTTAAGACACCCACATCTAAAAATTAATTTGTGGTGGCAGTCATCCTAAGCCGACCGCCTTAGTTAATCGATGCTTTTCGGAGGTTGTTGTCTTTGGACGTCCGTCTCCCTAAATGATTTTCAGAGGTGAGCATTTTCCTGGAGGCCACATGACCATTTATGGAGGTGGTCGCTAGGTGTGCCCTCCTCTGTTAATCAAAGATCATGTCTCCTAAAATCATTTACAGTAGTGGATGGTAATTTTAACTATAATTTAGTGAAAGCTAAAATTGTTTCACTTAAAATAAAACCGCCCTCTTTGTTGGAAGTAGGGATTACTAGTAGTTAGAAACTTCCTTATGTGTGCCACAATAATGTTGAAAAGACATGTTGAAAAAGAGCTAAATCCTAGAACTTCTTTCAAAGAAGCAGAAATATAAGGTCGACAATTTGGTAGCCTCTATAAAAATATTCACCGGATCTAGCTAGTATGTTTTGTAAAAGCATAACCACATTTCGTTATACAAAATAGTTTAGAGTAGCACCTTAAATCTGTATATGAACTACAGACCTCTGTGGTTATAAGAAATAACCTAAGTTAGCCTAAAGGTTGGTCTGGACTAGACGACACCTATATACTATTATAAACAATAATCTAAGTAGCACTAAAATTTACATCTAAATTATCTACATTTGCATCTAAAGTACTTAATATGTACATAACCTTCATTGTTTTACAAAAGAAGCATGCTGAAATCGTATTATTTGCAAGGAAATGTAATATAAGCAACCTCATCGTTGTTAGAAATAATTAAGATGCTTCAAATTACATGTTTGGCAGGTAGTCGAAATTGATCAACTGAAAACTATTGGGATGGAAATTCTTGAAAATTGTGATGGCTTACCACTTGCAATTAAAGTGATTGGAGGTCTCTTGAGCACAAGATACCCAAGTGAGCATGAGTGGAAATCTATTTTGAACAAGCCAGCTTGGTCACTGACCGGACTGCCTCCAGGACTAGACAACCGGCTATACTTGAGCTATGAGGACTTGTCTCCCCAGATAAAGCAATGCTTTCTGTACTGCTCACTATTTCCTAAAGGTGTAGAAATCATTAGAGATGTAGTAACTCAAATGTGGATTAGTGAAGGATTTATCCAAGCTTTGGATGGTAGTAGTACTATTTCACAAGAGTATGAGTTCGAAGAGATGGCAACTGAGTACTACCGAGAGTTAATAAAGAGGAACCTTATAGAACCTACAAAAGAACATTCTCTCACTGGATACAGGTGCACCATGCATGATGTGGTCCGCACCTTTGCTGAATATGTGGCAAGAGAAGAATCACTAGTGGTGGTGGTTGGCAGAGAACAGGCTGCTACTGGTATGCATGTCCGTCGCCTCTCCATAGAACAGACCGTATCAGTTCTGGATTGGGGAATTTTGCAAAGGAGAGAGTCACTTAGGACATTAATTATAAATTCTAGAGTAAACTTTCATCTTCCTGGTGATTCGCTGAGTAGTTTCTCTAGCCTGCGGGTACTGTGCATATGGCCTGCTAACTCAGATACCTTGGTTCCCTCTCTATCAAAGCTGAAGCACTTAAGATACATTCACCTTGAGTATACTGATATATCTAGACTACCAGATGACATCCACAAGATGAAGTTTCTACTTTACATTAATCTACTTGTCTGTAAGAAATTGGGCCACCTTCCTAGCAAAATAATTAAACTTGTGCATCTAAGATCTCTTGACACCACTGGTTCAAATATCGGTGCAGTGCCCAAGGGTTTTGGTGGGTTAACAAATCTAAGGTTACTTTATGGGTTCCCAGTACAAATGGACGTGGATGCTAGTGGTAGTAGCTGGTGCAGTTTGCAAGAGCTGGCACCTCTTTCTCAGCTTAGAAAGCTTGCACTATATGGCATAGAGAAGGTGCAGGACAGCCGAATGGCTGAAAAGGCCATGATTAGCAGCAAGCGTCACCTTGGGTATCTAGTGTTGAACTATAGTGCAAGTGGACATACTATAGGGACAGGTGGTGCTGGGGCAGAGCAGCAGCAGCAGCAGAAGAAGGTGACCGAGGAGGTCTTGGAAAAGCTCTGCCCTCCAACCTGCCTGGAGAATCTATGTGTGATAGGAGGATACATTGGTCGCCGGCTACCAGACTGGATGTGTGCTCCAGCATCGGCAGACTTTAAGAGCCTGAGGTATTTGACACTGAAGAACCTGCCTTGCTGCACCCAGCTCCCTGATGATCTGTGCTGCCTCCCAAGTTTGGAATTGCTGGAAATCACGGATGCACCAGCCATCAAGCGTATTGGCCCCCAATTCCAAGCGTCATCCTCCACTGCTAGTACATCTCCACCGTTTCCTAAACTGAGACAGCTGTATTTGGATGGACTACGTGAGTGGGAAGAGTGGGAATGGAACGACTGTGAGGAGCATATGGATGTGGAAACTACCATAGCCATGCCTTGTCTAGAGGACCTCCGAGTAGATAACTGCAAGCTGAGCCATCTTCCACCAGGCCTCGCCAGCAGCAAGAGGCATGCTCTGAGAGAACTATACCTGTACGAGCTCTCCAACCTGACACATGTGGAGAACTTCCCTTCAGTTGTGAAACTTGATGTGTTTGACTGCCCTGAGCTCAAGAGGATCGGCGGCCTCGCCATGTTGCAGAAGATTAGGATCACTCGCTGCCCAAAGCTGGAGGTTCTAGAAGGTGTCCCAGCACTCGACAGCCTTCGACTGGAGGACGCCACCATGGACACGCTTCCGGAATACCTGCGAGCTGTACACCCAAGGTATCTCGAGTTGTATTGCAACAAGAAGCTACACGAATCCTCCTTATCACCAGGTAGCTCTGAATGGAAGAAGATCAGCCATATTGGAAAACGCGACATCAACTGCATCGAATATTCAGATACAAGTTCGGATGGATATTCAGAGGAAGACTGAGGACAGCACAGCTCCATTGATGATCGCTCATGCACTCAGGTAATAGTAAATCGCATTCTTTCACTATGCCGAAATTTGCTTTCCAGATTATTAATTAGTTGTTGCTTGTACTCCAATTCTGGCATAAGTATGTTTATTATCATCTCTTGTATTTGTAGCTATAATTTTTCTCTCACTTAGTACGTATTTTCAAGTGTCATTATGCAATGACCGTGTAACTAATGTATGCAGGGATCCAGGATCCTTACGCAGAGCCACATGATGTTAGCTTGCAGTGGCAATTGGGAGTGAGATGTGCTTGGTAGAAGCTCGTCTCCAGCACGCACTCATGCAGCACATACTCTGTTCACATACAGACTGTCAACATACTGCCAAATCATGGTTACGGATACCGTCTCCTGCACTCTTGTAGTCTTGACCATGTATATTTGTGCACTCCATATATTTTTTTGAAGTAATGGACCTATATATATTTGCACAAGTAATGAGCCTGAAGTCGTGGATCTTTAGTTGTATCATTATTTTGTGTTACTACAGGATATATATTTGTCACACTTTTCACATGTTCCATTTATGTGTCACAATATAGTACCACTTTTGTGACACTTCACTTGTAACATTAATTTTGTGTTACTAAAATCGTTGTCAGTAACACGTTTTTTTATTAAACAAGTGTTTTGTGTTACAATCCTCTTTTGTAACACATAGTTTGTGTTACTATGAAACTTCATGGTAACACATTAACAAATGTGTTACAAGAATATGATACAATATCTATGTTTTGTAGCAGTGGATGGACAGTCATATCAGAAATAAATCTCGTAGATATATATTCAACAAGGCAACTATATATACTTTTTTCAGGTGCCAATGTATGGCAGAGCCACATGATGATGTTAGAAGCTCGTAGTGGCCAGCGGGAGTGTGAGAACAGGCTGCTATTGGTAGAAGCTCCTCTCTTTTACACAGTAGCAATACACATATTCTGTTCACACGCGAAGGTGCAGGAAAATGTGCCTGCGCTCTTGTATTCTTTTTTTTTTGGCCATGTATATTTGTAGACCGCATATATATATTATTGTTAATTGTTTTGAAGTAATGGACCAATATTTGCACAAGTCAATGAACCGAATGTGTGGTGAAGAAATCTCTTGTGGTACAGTAACAAACAGCAAGCACCAACATGTACTGTACGCTGACCTGATCCACCAACCTGTACGGCTTCAATGAGAATGGCATAGACCCTAGCTCATCTTAACCGAACACCACGGCTCGCAGTCTTCCAATCCGGGCGTCCTAGTGATTGATGGGAATCAAAAAGAGCGGCTAAGGGGGAAAGGAAGCAGTTCCGATCTCTCTCAATCCATACGCCATTACAATTGACGAGAATCAAGAGAGGGTGGAACGGGGGAGAGAAGAGAAGGGAGGTGATCTACCTCTTCCAATCTACACGCCATGGCAAGAGACGGGGCATCGAAAGGAGCGACACACAGGAGAACACGAGTGCCCAAACTACTTGTAGGGTACCACGACCTAGGTGCACTAAATGCACTAAGACATCCCTAGGGTTCTTAGCGGTGCAGTTGTCACCGCAAGAAACAAAGAAATGCTATGGTCTAAATAGGTACAAGCATACAAGGGCTTAAGCACGACAGAACCAAAAGAGGGGGACACGGGATTCAGCTTCCTTCGATCCACTCGCCATAGCAACGACGGGAATTGAAGGAATGGAATCAAGAGAGCAATAAACACCAAACAAGCGAAGGGCTCAATCCACATCTTATTGGATCGACGAGGATTGAGAACGAGAGAGGAGAGAAGAATGGAATCCGCACTCTTTTGACGAACTCGTCATGGAACGAACAAAAGTTGGGAGAAAGGTGACACGATCCCACGATCCAAACCCACTCATAGGGCACCACAACCGTGCAAACAAATCGGCACAAGGCTATCCCTAAGGTCCGTAGCAATGTGGTTGTCACCGCTAGATCCGAAGGGACGCTATGGTCAAAGTGGTACAAGCATACGAGGTGGTCAGGAAAAACAAGCGAGCAAAAGAGGTAAAGCCCGATGGCAAAGGCGAGGCGAACTCACGACCACAAGCTATACCCACACGAGTTGGCTTCGTAGTTTCCGCGATTGTCGTCCCCCAATTCATATCCCACTAGAGTTGGTCACGGAGGGCTCGAAATGTGTGGGTAAGAACCGTGTCGATAACATCATCGAGTCCACAGTGGCCGCATCCCAGGGACAAAGATAGGGGCTAACGATCGTAGTACTTCAAAGCCAACTAAGAAGCGAGGGGACGAGTTACGCTCGGTGTTATGGCCATGGCGAGATGAACCCACGACCGAAACGATCGAACGAAGTATAATCCCTCGACCGGTCGAAGGCACGGTCCACAGACGACAACAATGACACACTAACCGATGACACGAAAGACTTAAGAACCAAGAACCAAACCGGCACAACAACTAAGTGGAGTGACACATGTCCATAGCAACAAGAATTTAGACCGGCGGCGAAGGCACGACACAGACATAGATATAGATATCATGTAGATGATCATGAATCAAGTATGAAGAGCAAAGAAATGAAAAAAAGGTATTGTCGATGTCGAGGATGGCGTCGACGGAGTTCAAAGGTTAGACCTTGCGGTGAAGGGCTGCGGCTAGCTGCAGCTCTTGTTGTGGCTAGCTACGGCTGGCTGCGGGCTGCCGCTGGACGTGACCCCGATGGCGAGGAAAGGAACCGGTGGGGTGGCGTCGACGTCCAGCTCGAAAGAAAGGCATTGTAGGGCCGTAGCTTCCCTGCGATGGTGCAGAATTACGGCACGAATGCCGGCTTTCAGACAAGAATGACAGGAAAATCAACATCGAGAAGGAAAAGTGGAGCATTGGCGTTGGAGGCTCACCGGCAGATGGCGGTGGCTGCTGCTGTCCAGCGAGGAAGAAGAAGGCGGCGAGGTGGTGCCGGGCATAGTGGTTGCAGCCCGACGAAGAAGAGGGCGCGGTGGTGACCACAACGAGCAGCAGCGACGGCGTAGGGGTGGCGCTGTCTCTGCGCGGTTTGGCCGGAGCAGAGGATGGTGAGGCAGGGCACGACGTCGAGGCGGTGGCACGGCGAGGTCGTTGGCTGCATCATGGATGGTGGGCGCGGGTCAAGGAAGGCCCAGCCTTGGTTGGCGCTGAGGTCATAGCACGGCGAGGGCGTGGACTCGACGAGGAAGAAGAGGTAGGCGCGGTGTGTCCGGCTTGACGAGGCGGCACCGAGGCGGAGGGGCACGGCATCGCGGTGAGGAAGGAGACCTACATGGCGTAGTGAAGCTCGACGTGGGAGGAGCTCGGAGCAGAGAGGATGGGATGACGAGGTTTCACGGCGAGGACAGAGGCGGAGCATGTTGGCGCTAATGTGGCTCCGCGCTCGGCGAAGGGAGCTCGGGGCGACAAGGAGGCACGGCTCGCGTGGTCGATGTCACGGCGTGGCAAGGACGACGCGGCGTGGTGAGGATGACGCGGCTCGAAAGGGAGGAGGTGGTGAACGCCCGCGAGGAGGTGGGGTATGGCGAGGTGGAGTAGGGGCTCGCAGTGGTTGCGGCGTGGTGCAGAGGCGGGGCGTGGAGGCAAGCATGGCGGGGGTTCTGGCCATCGCAGTTAAAGTTTTCCAAACGGGCCAAGCCCGCTGGGCCGACACGAGCATGGTACGAATTGGCCCGGTACGAAAACAGCCCGGCCCGGCAGCTACCGTGCCCGTGCCAAGCACGGCATGGCCCCATGCCCGTGCCTGGGCCGCGATGCCAGCACGATGGCATGGCACGGGCATAGCCCGCTTCAACGGCCGGCACGGGGGCGGCACGGCCTCGGGCCGTTGGATGGAGCCCCCCCCCCCCCCGCCTACTGACCATTGGATCTAGGGGTCGGGTGGGATGGCTTTATAAGCCAGCCGCCGCTCCTGGCTCCCCACCTTTCCAAACCCTAGCTCATTCTGTCCCCATTCCAGCCGCCTGGCCGCATCGAGCTCTCCCATCGACTGAAACCCTAGCCGCTCTCCTCTCTTCTTCTCGCCGTCCGGTGGCTGGTTAAGGCGGCGGTTGCTGGCACGGGCACACGGCATGGCCTTCTACACCACTCTTCCTTCTCCCTAACCGTCGATGTAGCTTTCTCGTCGAGATCCACCACCGTTCGTCTTCGTCTCTGTCTCGTCGCTCTCATCGACCTCGCTGGAGTCCGGCATCATTGGGGCTCCGCTCTGATGCGTTGAGGTACCAGGGTGTCAGGTCTCCGCGACGTCATCGTCGCCGTTGTCTCTGGTGCTCCGTCAAGAGAGGTGAGTCGTAACCCTAGATCTGTTTGTTTTTGTTCTTCTTCTTGATTTCTTCATGATCTTCTATTAACCCTAGGTGTTCTTGTTCTTGGTTTTGGTAGGCGTTGGCGTTGAGGGACCGGAGGCCAGCGACGATGAGATGTCGGACGAGCAGGAGGACATCGGTCTCTCCATGACCATCAACGATGAGTTGCGCCTCTACGGGATGATCGGAGACAACGAGGACGATGTCGCTGGGGATGCCGAGGAGCTCTTCAGCCGTCGTGCTGCCGAGGAACTCTACGGCCGTACTGCTGTTGACCCACTTCCTGTCGACAACACTGACGCCCCCAACACCAGTGGCACCATCCAGGACGCCGCCGCTGCTGATGATGGCTCCAACCGCCCTTCTACCTCAGTATGCTGGGAAGATTTCGAGAAGCTCACCAAGAAGGTAAATGGTAAGGTTGTCAGGTATGGCGCTCGGTGTCTTCACTGCCGTAAGGAGTATTCTGCGTACTCTAGATTTGGGACTGGCCACCTTCTCCGTCATCAAGACTCTTGCCCTAAGAAGCGTGAGAAATGTCGCATGGCTCAGTCCCACATTACTTTCAATAAGGACGGTACTATGTGTAATTGGGAGTATTCGGCTGAGGTTGCTCGTGTTCAGCTTGTTCATTTGCTTGCTAGGTTAGATCTTCTCCTCCATCTTGGGGAAACTGAGGCCTAGGAAGATTACATAAAAACTGCTCATAACCCTAGGTACACAACTATTTCTAAGCAAACTATAGCTAGAGATCTTTTTAAGTACTTCAATGAAAAGCGTGATCATTTGATTGATGATTTGAAGAGTAATGCCATTTCATCTGTTGCTATTACCTCTAATATCTGGTCTGGAAATGCAAAAGAAGATTATTTGAGTGTTGTTGGTCATTACATTAATGTTGATTGGCAACTTGAAAAAAGGGTGCTTGGCTTAAGGCTTATTGATGCATCACATAATGCTGATAACATTGCTGAACGTGTTAGTAATGTGCTTAATGATTATGTTATATTGAAGAAGGTTTTTTCTGTTACTTTGGACAATGCCTCTGCTAATACTAAAGCTATGGATAAACTGAAACCTGTACTTAGAGAGTATTTGGGTGCTAATCTATTTTTGCATCAACGCTGTGCTTGTCATATCATAAACCTGATTGTTAAAGAGGCTCCGGTTGCTGTTAGTCCTATGCTTGATGCGTTCAGAACGCTATATCATTCATTAACTCTTCTAACCGGAGAGTTGCTGCATATAAGAGCTATTGCATGGCATCTGGTATTAGACCTAGGAAGTTTGGATTGGACATGGAGGTTAGGTGGAACTCTACCTACCTGATGCTTAGGCATTTGCTACCACACAAGGAAACTTTCCATACTTTCATTGAGTCTAATTATCCTAGAAAAAGAGGTGACCCCTTTCTTTTGACTCATGAGCATTGGGCTATGGCAACTAAAATATTGGAATTCCTTGAACTGTTTTATGACTCAACAGTTGCTTTGTCTGGTGTGTACTATCCTACTGCCCCACTTATGGTTCATCATATTATTAAGATTGCTATACACCTGCATAGGTATCAAAATGATGAGCATATTAGAACTGTTGTCCATCCTATGATTGATAAGTACAATAAATATTGGAGAACCATACCTGAACTTTACTGCATTGCATTTATCTTGGATCCAAGAGCTAAAATTAAAGGTTTTAACAAAGTTCTTAGGAAGTTAAATTTGCTTACTGATGCTGATTATTCTAATAAGATGGTGGAAACTAGAACTCTTCTTTTCAAACTGTATCATAAGTATGATGATTTGTATGGCTCTGTTAGGGCGAAAAGGCCTGACCCTCCAAGCCTATCTGGTAAGAAAAGAACAGCTTGGGCTGAGATATATGATGATGATGATGATGGTGGTTTGCTTGGAGCTGGTTGTTCTTCTCTTCCTCCTAATCTTGATATGTCCAGGACTATTCCTGCTACTACTTTGTTACATGCAGCAAGTTCATCTAACACTAGTTCTGAACTTTCAGCTTATCTGGACTGTGACACAGTTAGCCAGATGGATGATGACTTCAACATCTTGAACTAGTGGCATCAGCATAAACTAACATATCCAGTTTTTTCTACCCTTGCAATAGATGTTTTCAGTGTGCCTATTTCTACCATTTCTTCTGAAGCTACTTTTAGTACCACTGGCAGGATCATTGAAGACCAGCGGCGGAGGCTGAACCCTGAAACTGTGGAGGCACTCACATGCATCAAGGACTGGAAAGCTGTAGAGACAAGGCTACAACATATGGTGGAGGATAAGGAGCTTGAGGAGGCCTTTGAACAACTTTATCTTGATTAGTCATTTATGTAATGGTTCTATAATCTTAAGACTTGGATGCTTTGGACCTTTGGTTGTGGATGTAATGAACAATTGAACTTATGGAGCTGGTTGCACTCTTTTTCCCTATCTAGGGTTTCTCACAAGGGTGGGTTTTACCTAGACATGTTTTTAATGAGGCAGCCATTGCATAGCTCCTTTAATTTGGTATTTTGTTATCTCTGTCTTGTGTTTTCTTCTTTGTGATTTTAGATTCACCAGATTTCAAGTTTGTTTTTGAACTGTTCTTTTGATTCTGATCTATTGAAGTGGTGATGTGGTTTTAGTGCCAAGGCACGGCACTTATCCGCTGGGCTGCTGTGCCCTGTGGCACGGCATGGCACTATCTGAGGGCTTTAGTGCCGTGCCTGGGCCAGAGTCTAGGCACGGTGGCACTACACGGCACGGCATGGCAGTGACACCGTGCCTGATAGTGCCGTGCCATGTAGTGCTAGTGCGTGTAGTGCCAGTGCCGCCCGTTTGGAAAACTATAATCGCAGTGGCGAGTGGCTAGTGGCACGGTGGAGAGCGCCTGCTCGCGTGGCCAGCTAGGGTGACTGTGGCAGAACCACCTAATCTAATGCCTCACAGGAGTGCTTGTCTTCCATCAGACACTAAGCACTCGAGGAAGAACACTAAATTACTCGGTTCCGTCGGGCATACCCCAGGGGAGAACCCAAAAATCCACATTTTTGCCATCAGGATCACAAATGAGAGAATAAAGCTTACATCATTCTTAACCATTTCTTACATCACTTTACATGTACATCAGAGTATAACATTTATTATTATAACAGCGGAATGTAATCGTATTATCAGAGTTATGAACAATTTAATATACAACAGAATATAAACATGTGATCAGAATTACAGCGGAAATAAATATCTAATCATGGCATGATGAATTATTGATACGTAAATTATGACACAGTTGTAGTACTTTCATTCATAAAAACATTTGGTGAGAGTTATAAATAACAACTACGATCGCAGTGTAAAGGAAATCCTCTCTGAGCCCACCAGGAGGAATCCACACACAAAGGTCAGCTCAAGCGTCCACCTATCACCTGCAACAGGGGGAGTAAAACCCTGAGTACTCAATTGTACTCAGCAAGACTTACCCGACAGGAGGAAAGAAAAGACTCCAAGGATATGCAAGGCTATCTGGCTTGTGGGTTTATTGCATTTGCAGGAAGCATTACTAATCGTGTGTCCTTATATTGGATTTTTATTAATAGCCGCATTGGTTCATTAACTAAACATTCTATGTAAGCACCTATGCTACTTTCAAACATGTGGTAAGCAATCAGACTTCCTTTTTCCATCTTCCATCTTTTGGCTTTCAGTTCTTACTACGATGCTAAACCGCAGACAAGCCGTACCAGATAGCCCGGCGATTCGCGAATCAATGCCCCTAGCTGGGTACCCCGAAAACACACGCCCCGCTTATACCCCAGGCACAAGCAGGACTAACCCATCACTCTCCTGTCCCGAGTGTCCAGGTCCCCATCCAAACTGGGACTCCAAGCCCCCGCCCCTGAGTCCCGGACTCAGTGCGGCGCAAGGACCTCCTCCACCAAAAACAAACCCTAACAGTCGGTCCGGAAAGAGCCGGATCCGCGACAAGAGAGCAACAAGTCTTCCAAGCGCCCATACACAAGTATGTGCTCGGGATAATAAGTCTGTGACCTGCCTAGAGTCATATGCAACGATCGGTCCTTAACCGACCAGACAGGGAAAAACGGTGTAACCAAGCTATGACCCGCCTCCGCGGCGACACAACTTCTTACACCCACCAATACCCAAACCATATCCCTGCCCGGTCACCATTTTCCTTTCCACCATTTATATTTCAAGTGATGATCATACAGTAACATATTTCCTATATCTCGCGAGTGACAGGCAATCACTCGACTTCTACCGGAGTCATGTAGCATAGCAATCTACACGATCCTGTCATACTAGTAAGACTCATGGGATGAAGATATATGCAATGTAATGAAATGCATGGGTATGATCAACTGACTGAAATCGTGACTTGTATAAATACGCTCTACGTCTCTCAAGTGAACGAGCTAGTTCTAACGACGAGCATACTTAGGCTACATATACACGTTGTCGGATAAGGCATTATTTCCCAACAATTAGTTTAGTTATATAAACCAACGGTGTTTCTTTATTCGCAATAGGCCATTATTATTTACCTAGCAACTAATTATTTTAGAGCTACAAAAATTACGGTGAGCAGCTAATGTTGCTAGGAACCTACTGTAAAGATGTCTGATCCAACGCTATTACCAATTTACCACGGAAATCCCTACAAGTTTATATTTTACAACATTAAGTATCTTAAATTAATTATATAGCTTCTAAGAATAATATCACACTATGTGAACCAACTATACTAATAGGTAGATCATGATTTTAGGAACTCAACCAAACTAGTTTCGTAATTTTTGGACAACTACACAATTTGCTACTGATTTTACAAGTTTGCTTCAGTAGTAAATTAGAAAATACCTTAAAAATGAAACAAGGCCGGCGGCAACGAAACTAGCCCAGCAGCCCAGGCAGGCGGGCGCGTGGCGGCCCAGCGAGACCGGTGACCCAGGCACAAGACCGGCCCAAGCAGCCAACCGGCGGGACGCAGCTGGAGCGGGCCGGCCCACGCGGGGCGCGTGGCACCAGGCCTGTCGAGACGTACGCGCGTCCCAACGGGGCTGGCAGCGTGGACGGCCCATCGATAGTCAGCTCTACTACGCGAAGCACGGACGGACGGACAGCACAGATCCCCTTTTTCTATTCCTCTTCTCCCTTCGATATCGAGCAGAGCACGGACGGGGAAAAATCACCGGCCGACGGCGGGACAGCTCTGGGATGGGAGCGTTTCGCCGGCTCCAGGCAGCAGACATGCTGGCACCGACGATGGTGGGGCGGCGCGGAAGGGTAGCGCGGCTGCTGCGGTGTGGACCACGGTTGGCGAGGCGCGGCCTCACGACAGCGCAGGCACGAGCGACCGCAGGCGCAGCCATGGTGGAGGGGCGCTTCACCGACGTAGGTGACGGCGGGACACCAGCGCGCTGTGGCTCGGGCACGGGAGGTCCATGGCCACGGCGCATGCACGGTTGGCGAACCAGTACAGGCTAGGGCGGAGCAGCGTTGCTGCGCAGCAGGCCCAGTGCGGCGCGAGGAGCTCAGGCGCACACGGGCGCGGCTGCGGCTAGGCTGGTTGCGAGCGCCAGCACGCGGGATGGCAACGGGACCACTGTGGGACCGTGCTTCGGCGTGGATGCGGAGCTCGGACACTGTGGAGCTGCGGGGAAGGGAGAGGAATGCGCTGGAGACGCGCGGGGAAGGCGCTGCGACTGCGAAACTCGACCGACGGCGAGCGCGAGTTGAAGGTGGGGCGGTCCAGCGCGGGACCGGGTCATGGGCGCGCTCGGCGAGGTCAGGGGCGTGGTGGCCGCGCACGACCGCGGTAGCGAAGGAAATGGAGGGGTGCCGTGCTCGGGCATGGCGGGTGTGGCCATGGCATTGGAGCGTGCCGGCGGCATCCGCGGACTGCGGCACGGTGGCTCCGGCGCGGAGCGAGGCGAAGGAGCGTGCTCGCGCAACGCTGAGAGGACCGCGCGTGGCTGCGGGACCACGAGCGCGCAGCAGGACCAAGGGGCTCGGGCGGTCGCGGTTCGTCCGGCTCGGCTGCGTAGAGCCGAGGGGCGCGCGCGCGAGGAGCTCGGGCGCTCAAGGCGGGCGCGAGGCAGGAACCAAGGAAAAGGAGGTGGGTAAGGACGGCTCCGACTGCTTGCTTGTAGAAGAAAAAAGGGAAACAAGGTCGGGCAGACAAGGACAGCAGAGGACAAGCCATGGCTGCCGAGGACTTTCTGACATTGGCCATGGACGTGGATGCTCCTACCCCTGCTGATCTGATCCCTGCGTTGCGTGCTCCATCCATCTGACTTAATTTGCAGGAGCCACTTGGAGGCGCTGGACAGAGACAAGATAGGGTAGACAGAGGTAAAGCAAGAGAGTAGACTCGTGAGAGAGAGAGGGAGAATGGACAAGCAGCAGCAGCATTCGCGCCCAACGTTTCTCCTCTGTACTAGTACCTATGTACGTACATGGTTGATTGGCAATGAAAAGTCGTACATGACAGCATCAATAGAAAAGAGAGAAAGCAGCGTAGAGATAATGAAGGCAGCACGACAAGGCTCGACGAGACAATGGAGGCAGAGCAGAGCAGGAAACAACGCACCTGGCCTACTACGCTCGTCATGACAGCAGCAATAGCTGGCAGAGGCAGACGAGCGGAGAAAAGAAAGAGCAAGCGAGCAGTCTGTCAGTTGTACAGAGAGGACAGACACAGACAGGAACGTTTACCGCTGCACTAGCGCCACTGTTACACGTTCTTTGATTTAGAGTTATTGTCGTAACGTGTATACATATATATATATACATACATATATACATACATATATATATATACATATATATATGTATAACGGTTTACTACTTTAGTCAACATGCAACGTCTAGGCATAGGAAAATTTCAGTAAGCTCGAATTTAGATTTGATTCAAAAGCTATGTATATATGTATATCGTTCTATTTATTAATGGATTTTATTTTATTTATAAACATTGCTTTTCATGCTTAATCTAATAGAACGAACCGTTTGCTATTGATTGACCAGAATTGTCGTTCGACATTCCTAAATATTTCTACGTTCGGCGTGATTTAACTTGAGCGTTTACTTGAGTCCGCGAAACTAAGTCACATAGGATTCGCGTATCACGTCGAATACGTTTTAAATAAAAAATCCGAGAAACTCGATTCAAAAAAATTGACTTAGGCATAAACCGCGACGCTAAATAGGATCGTAACACCGGGGTGTTACAACCAACCCCCCTTAAAAAGAATCTCGTCCCGAAATTCAAAACTGGAAGCAGAAAAGGGGAAACACAATTACATTCCGTAGACCAGGGACTACACAAAAGATTACACGACTTCGAATACTAAACCACACGGGGAGCTAGGGATACATGGTTAGGAGCAACTTGATACAACCGAGATCTAATCCAGAAGTCGAGATAGACGAGGACAATGGAGAAACAACAAGATAATAATTATCCAAATCATGGTGTAGCACCAACAAATCCAGAAACAGTCGACTGAGAAGTAAAACATCGTGAACCCTAAGGTCAACTAACCAAGGGAACTTGAACTTCTTTGACAAACTGGACCCTTTCTTCTTCTTCTCAGATCACATCATCACCTCAAACTGACGAACCTAGCTTTACAACGTCGACTGGATGTCGTAGCTAGGCTGTGAAAGCAAGAGGAATGGGGATGAAGAAGAAGAGCAAGGACCAATGGTATCTTATATAAGCGGACGGAGAGGGGAAAGCAACACACCGACGGTGGAGGCGGCGGGGACGGGATACACAGACGGTGAGTGCTGTGGAGATAAGGTCGAGGATATGGTGCGCTTCCTGCGCAAGCAGCGAAGGGGGAAATAAAAGGAGGGGAGGGGTCCGCTCGACGAGGCAGGCGTGCGAGCGGTCGTGTCACCAAAGAAGAAAGAAAGGGAAGGGGAAATGGGGGGTCCGGTACAAGGACGAGGCGCGAGAGTCGGAAGCCGACCGGATGCTGGAAAAAGGAGCAACGCACAGTGCACAAAGACGGCGAGCACTGCACGATGCCGCGGCCACGCAAAAACGGGGAGCTAAAGACCCGATACAGACAACGTTCGTAGGGCACGCAGCGAAATGACCCAGCATGCAAAGCACGGTCAACTAAAAATAGGGTTGGAACATGACATTCACTCTGACTTTTCTATTACTCCCGGCTATCCACTGTTAACCTTCCTTACTACTCTTCTTTTTCTTTCCTTTACTCGACCACATCTGTCTTTCAAGTGGACTGGGACCATGTCACACTTTCTTCCTCCAAAACCATCTCCTCTTGGTTACTAGAGAGAACACCTCTGTATCAACCCGTTGTGGATTTCCCGTTTGAACACCTGAATATTTCCAAGGAGAAAAATTTTAAAACAAATGGTACGACGGTGTAACTCGGCAAAGGTACTTGGTCAACAACCTCGATACCAGCGCGTGCCGAGCAGCATCACCATGTGGCAGCTGTTCCACAGGGAGCCCTCGATTTCGTCGCGGCACCGTAAGCTTTTAACTAGGCAACTATTACCAACTTACACGCCATGAAGGCGGTGGGGTCATAGACCACAGAGTAAGGGGGTATCGCAA
Source organism: Miscanthus floridulus (assembly GCF_019320115.1). Classification (NCBI taxonomy): domain Eukaryota; kingdom Viridiplantae; phylum Streptophyta; class Magnoliopsida; order Poales; family Poaceae; genus Miscanthus; species Miscanthus floridulus. The sequence goes on from NC_089589.1 coordinate 133,740,789, forward strand.
GGGAAAAATTCAACAACAAAGGTTTCCCTCCACAACAAGGGACAAGGAATTCAAATCCAACGACAGATTTGTTTTAAAAAGATTCAAGTGTTCTGTTGGGACACCCAGAATTAGTCGATATAGTGTCCAATATTATCCAATCACGGCTGATCTGCTGGTATCTGAATGGCAACTTCTCTTGTAACTCACTTAACATCGCCCTTGAAAACTTGGAGCACGTCTAACGAGACTTAAAGTAAAGGAACACAATAAACACAACGAAATAATTAAAATGCATATTCCAACGATCTTATACGGGTATAGCATACAGACATTCAGGCTCCATTCATGACACAGCATTCACCTATGGTCAGACGATCTCAACACTACGGACGAACAACAACGACAAGAATACAATACCGGAGGACAGCGACGAAAAACACTACTACTACGGTACAACATCCCAAGGCAACTAATCTACATCCCCTCATGGCAATGGCTGAGCGAGAGGAATCGAGGGTTCTTCTTCTGACACTTCCGAGGGTGGAGGTGCGGGCGGTGCTGCAACACCAGTTCTTCTTCTTTCTGGCGGGTGGATAGGGATCCCTTCCAAGATCAGGGCATCCTGCCTTCCAGCAGCCAACGTCCTCCGTTCGGCCCTGGTGACAAGATAGGTCACCCGTAGCTGATGAACATGCTGATCTTTGGCCTCCTTCAGAGCTTCCGACATGGCAGTCTCCCGGCTCTCAGTAGCTGCAGCACTGGCATGCGCTTCGGCGAGCTGCACCTAGAGCATCCGGTTGAAGATCTCGGCTTCCTCGGCGCACCGAAGGCACGCCCTCAGCTCCAAGGCTTGACGGTCGTACTGCTCATCCAGAGCGAGCAGGTACGTGGTCAAGTGCACCATGGTGGGACTGTCCTCTTGCACATCTCGTCCTTGCAAAGCCTCCATGCGGGCCCTCCATGCCTGCCGATTCTTGTCCAAAGGAGGAAATAACCGCATGGGGGTACGGGCAATGGGCTCCTCATAGATCTGGCAGAGGTACCGCAAGGCTTTGCGGGCCACAACCTGGTAGGTGTTGACAAAGTGAAACCCGGTTGCGGTCACACTCCAGGCTTCAGTGAGGTCGGGGAACTCTTCACTCTTCTCGATGTTGACGGTAACCTCACACCGCTCAGTGCCATGCTCCTCATACTCACGGCCCTCATACTCGGGACGATCTCTGACTCCGAGCTTTTGCACAGAGGCATGCAGGATTCTAGGAAAACCCTCAATGTTCAGGCAGTAGGTACTAACCCAGGCTCCTGCCATCTCTGGCGGTGGTTGCAAGGAAGGCTAAGCGAAAAGCTAGCTCAAAGGAAAAGCTAAGCGAGCTAAAGTGCGCCGAGTGGTGGTACCAATGGCTAAGCCAGGCTCTACTTATAAAGGCGGAGCGTTCAGTGGTCTTGGTGCGGTTCACCAGGGTTCTCGTGCGAGATCACAACGACGAATCGACCAAATTCCACGAGTTCGAGGCGAGCGACGTGCGATGCCATTACTGACTAGTACGACTATAGGGTAAGGGTCCGACAAGAGCGCAGAAAAGGGGTACGGGGAGACGTGGGTCACGACCGGCGTGAACCACGGGCGAACACAGAGCACGAAGCCACAGTTCAGACCTAACTCTAGAACAGGAATGAGTCATTCGTGCACAATACGACACGCGTGAACCTATGGATAGCGTATCTACCAGAAATATGACACGGCAATGCACAAATAGGATATGCATGAATGCACGTCCTATACGTCCTTCCACTGTTGCCAACATATAGGGCAACCGTTCTCAGATTTTTGGCATATCATTCTCTCCCTGTAGTTAGTCGATACTATCGAACTATGCTCGAGTCAGTGTACCTGTAGAAAAATTGATTAAGCCTAGCTAAGTTAGCAGAGTGCCATCTATCCTGGATACATAACCATAGTAATAGGGCTACTTATATAACATCGCATGTGACCGTCCTAACTTTTTAAAAGGAATTTGTTGTCAAATTTTAGTTTTAGAAAAGGTTTTCAAAGCCTTATTTCCTCATTTATGCTCTGATACCACCTGTGGCAGAACCGCCTAATCTAATGCCTCATAGGAGTGCTTGTCTTCCATCAGACACTAAGCACTTGAGGAAGAACACTAAATTACTCGGTTACGTCGGGCACACCCCAGGGGAGAACCCGAAAATCCACATTTTTGCCATCAGGATCACAAATGAGAGAATAAAGCTTACATCATTCTTAACCATTTCTTACATCACTTTACATGTACATCAGAGTATAACATTTATTATTATAACAACGGAATGTAATCGTATTATCTGAGTTATGAACAATTTAATATACAGCGGAATATAATACATGTGATCAGAATTACAGCGGAAATAAATATCTAATCATGGCATGATGAATTATTGATACGTAAATTATGACACAGTTGTAGTACTTTCATTCATAAAAACATTTGGTGAGAGTTATAAATAACAACTACGATCGCAGCGTAAAGGAAATCCTCTCTGAGCCCACCAGGAGGAATCCACACACAAAGGTCAGCTCAAGCGTCCACCTGTCACCTGCAACACGGGGAGTAAAACCCTGAGTACTCAATTGTACTCAGCAAGACTTACCCGACAGGAGGAAAGAAAAGACTCCAAGGATATGCAAGGCTATCCGGCTTGTGGGTTTATTGCATTTGCAGGAAGCATTACTAATCGTGTGTCCTTATATTGGATTTTTATTAATAGCCGCAATGGTTCATTAACTAACCATTCTATGTAAGCACATGTGCTACTTTCAAGCAGGTGGTAAGCAATCAGACTTCCTATTTCCATCTTCCATCTTTCAGCTTTCAGTTCTTACTATGATGCTAAACCACAGACAAGCCGTACCGGATAGCCCGGCGATTCGCGAATCAATGCCCCCAGCTAGGTACCCCAAAAACACACGCCCCGCTTGTACCCCAGGCACAAGCAGGACCAACCCATCACTCTCCTGTCCCGGATGTCCAGGTCCCCGTCCAAACTGGGACTCCAAGCCCCCGCCCCTGAGTCCCGGACTCAGTGCGGCGCAAGGACCTCCTCCACCAAAAACAAACCCTAACAGTCGGTTCAGAAAGAGCCGGATCCGCGACAAGAGAGCAACAAGTCTTCCAAGCACCCATACACAAGTATGTGCTCGGGATAATAAGTCTGTGACCTGCCTAGAGTCATATGCAACGATCGGTCCTTAACCGACCAGACAGGGAAAAACGGTGTAACCAAGCTATGACCCGCCTCCGCGGCGACACAACTTCTTACACCCACCAATACCCAAACCATATCCCTACCCGGTCACCATTTTCCTTTCCACCATTTATATTTCAAGTGATGATCATATAGTAACATATTTCCTATATGTCGCGAGTGACAGGCAATCACTCGACTTCTACCGGAGTCCTGTAGCATAGCAATCTACACGATCCTGTCATACTAGTAAGACTCATGGGATGAAGATATATATATATGCAGGTGGGTTTCATTCAACTCCTTAAAACTTAATGCACAAATATAATTTAAACTGCAGAAAAGTAGGGGTTATGCACCGGGGCTTACCTGGGAAAAATATAATTAGAAGTTAGCTTTCCATCATGGCGACGTGATCTCCAAAAGCACCATTTCTTCAGCAACTCCCGATGACTCCGTGATCCATCGACGTCCCTATCATGATATGCAATGTAATGAAATGCAAGGGTATGATCAACTTACTGAAATCATGACTCGTATAAATACGCTCTACGTCTCTCAAGTGAACGAGCTAGTTCTAACGACGACAATACTTAGGCTACATATACACGTTGTCGGATAAGGCGTTATTTCCCAACAATTAGTTTAGTTATATAAACCAACGGTGTTTCTTTATTCGCAATAGGCCATTATTATTTACCTAGCAACTAATTATTTTAGAGCTACAAAAATTACGGTGAGCAGCTAATGTTGTTAGGAACCTACTGTAAAAATGTCCCATCCAACGCTATTACCAATTTACCACGGAAATCCCTACAAGTTTATATTTTACAACATTAAGTATCTTAAATTAATTATATAGCTTCTAAGAATAATATCACACTATGTGAACCAACTATACTAATAGGTAGATCATGATTTTAGGAACTCAACCAAACTGGTTTCGTAATTTTTGGACAACTACACAATTTGCTACTGATTTTACAAGTTTGCTTCAGCAGTAAATTAGAAAATACCTTAAAAATGAAACAAGGCCGGCGGCAACGAAACTAGCCCAGCAGCCCAGGCAGGCGGGCGCGTGGCGGCCCAGCGAGACCGGTGACCCAGGCACAAGACCGGCCCAAGCAGCCAACCGGTGGGACGCAGCTGGAGCGGGCCGGCCCACGCGGGGCGCGCGGCACCAGGCCTGTCGAGACGTACGCGCGTCCCAATGGGGCTGGCAGCGTGGACGGCCCATCGATAGTCAGCTCTACTACGCGAAGCACGGACGGACGGACAGCACGGATCCCCTTTTTCTATTCCTCTTCTCCCTTCGATATCGAGCAGAGCACGGACGGGGAAAAATCACCGGCCGGCGGCGGGACAGCTCCGGGATGGGAGCGTTTCGCCGGCTCCAGGCAGCAGACATGCCGGCACCGACGATGGCGGGGCGGCACGGAAGGGTAGCGCGGCTGCTGCGGTGTGGACCACGGTTGGCGAGGCGCGGCCTCACGACAGCGCAGGCACGAGCGACCGCAGGCGCAGCCATGGTGGAGGGGCGCTTCACCGACGCAGGTGACGGCGGGACGCCAGCACGCCGTGGCTCGGGCACGGGTGGTCCGCGGCCACGGCGCATGCACGGTTGGCGAACCAGTGCAGGCCAGGGCGAAGCAGCGTTGCTGCGCAGCAAGCCCAGTGCGGCGCGAGGAGCTCAGGCGCACACGGGCGCGGCTGCGGCTAGGCTGGTTGCGAGCGCCGGCACGCGGGATGGCAACGGGACCACCGTGGGACCGTGCTTCGGCGTGGATGCGGAGCTCGGACACTGTGGAGCTGCGGGGAAGGGAGAGGAATGTGCTGGAGACGCACGGGGAAGGCGCTGCGACTGCGAAACTCGACCGACGGCGAGCGCGAGTTGAAGGTGGGGCGGTCCAGCGCGGGACCGGGTCATGGGCGCGCTCGGCGAAGTCAGGGGCGTGGTGGCCGCGCACGACCGCGGTAGCGAAGGAAATGGAGGGGTGCCGTGCTCGGGCATGGCGGGTGTGGCCATGACGTTGGAGCGTGCCGGCGGCATCCGCGGACTACGGCACGGTGGCTCCGGCGCGGAGCGAGGCGAAGGAGCGTGCTTGCGCAACGCTGAGAGGACCGCGCGGTGGCTGCGGGACCACGGGCGCGCAGCAGGACCAAGAAGCTCGGGCGGTCGCGGTTCGGCCGGCTCGGCTGCGTAGAGCCGAGGGGCGCACGCGCGAGGAGCTCGGGCGCTCAAGGCGGGCGCGAGGCAGGAACCGAGGAAAAGGAGGTGGGTAAGGACGGCTCCGACTGCTTGCCTGTAGAAGAAAAAAAGGGAAACAAGGCCGGGCAGACAAGGACAGCAGAGGACAGGGCATGGGCTGCCGAGGACTTTCTGACATTGGCCGTGGACGTGGATGCTCCTGCCCCTGCTGATCTGATCCCTGCGTTGCGTGCTCCATCCATCTGACTTAATTTGCAGGAGCCACTTGGAGGCGCTGGACAGAGACAAGACAGGGTAGACAGAGGTAAAGCAAGAGAGTAGACTCGTGAGAGAGAGAGGGAGAACGGACAAGCAGCAGCAGCATTCGCGCCCAACGTTTCTCCTCTGTACTAGTACCTATGTACGTACATGGTTGATTGGCAATGAAAAGTCGTACATGACAGCATCAATAGAAAAGAGATAAAGCAGCGTAGAGATAATGAAGGCAGCACGACAAGGCTCGACGAGACAATGGAGGCAGAGCAGAGCAGGAAACAACGCACCTGGCCTACTACGCTCGTCATGACAGCAGCAATAGCTGGCAGAGGCAGACGAGCGGAGAAAAGAAAGAGCAAGCGAGCAGTCTGTCAATTGTACAGAGAGGACAGACACAGACAGGAACGTTTACCGCTGCACTAGCGCCACTGTTACACGTTCTTTGATTTAGAGTTATTGTCGTAACGTGTATACATATATATATATATACATACATATATACATACATACATATATATATATACATACATATATATATATATATATAACGGTTTACTACTTTAGTCAATATGCAACGTCTAGGCATAGGAAAATTTTAGTAAGCTCAAATTTAGATTTGATTCAAAAGCTATGTATATATGTATATCGTTCTATTTATTAATGGATTTTATTTTATTTATAAACATTGCTTTTCATGCTTAATCTAATAGAACGAACCATTTGCTATCGAGGCGCGGGAGTTGCGGGCCTGCACGAGGCGAGAGAGGCGAGCTGGGCCAGCACGAGGTGGAATGGGCCAGAGGCGGGGCTGGGCTTGCTGCTGGCCTAGGCTGACAGGTAAGGCAGGAGGTGGCTGGTTGGGCCACAAAAAAGAGGAGGAGGAAGGGAGGAGATGGGCCGGCTAGGCTGGGTAAGCAGGGAAGGGAAAATGATTTTTCCTTTTTACTTAACTCAAGGAATTTAAGAGGGATTCAAACGGAATTTGAGATGATTTCGAAAGGGATTGACAGGGACTTTGCTACGGACTTGTGCACTCTAGACTCTAACAAGACTAAATCACAGAACAAACTCGAGGGCACTGGCACACTTCTACAAACAATCTAAATGGATGCAACGATTTGCTAGCGGGTTTGACTTAGGTTTGACGTAAGGGCAACATGCTTCACACAATTGCAGGAAAAAATTTAAAAAGATCGCATTTTTGGATGCTCGAAAACCCGGGTTGTTACAGTCCTCCCCCTCACAGGAATCTCATCCTCGAGATTAAGGCATTGCTCGGTCGGTGAAGAGGTGGGGGTGCTGCTTCAAAGTCCATCTTTCTCTCAAGCTACTTCTCTTTCAGTGTGGTTGCTCCACAAGACTTTGTACAAAAGAAATTGTCATCGTTCTGGTTTCTTTTGGCAGCTCGATCCAAATTCTTTACAAAGTGCTCAAGGTTCTTAGGCAGGTGTTGCAGGTTCATGGCTTCAATATGAACTTCTTCATTCGGATTTCTTAGGCAATTTCTTAGGTGTGAGATGTGGAACCCGGTGTGTATTCCGGCTAGGTTATCTGGCAGCTCCAACTTGTAGACAGGCTTCCCAATTCCATCAAGATCTTGTAGGAGTCTACGAAGCAAAGTGCTAGCTTGCTCTTATCGTCAAACCTCATGGTGCCTTCGAGGGGTGATACCAACTGTAGCTAGCTTCAAACTCGAGATAAACGTGGTCTTCAGCCTTGAAACTGAGATCTCACCTTGTTTCTACCAGTTTAGCTCTTTAGACAGGTCTGGGCTATCTTCAGGTTCTCTCTGACCTTAGTCACTCGCTCTTTGGCTTCTTTTATCACTGTTGGTATAAGAACTACCTTTCTCCGGCTTCTGACCTCATAAGCGGGGTCGTGCTTGATAGCTGTTGTTGTAGGAGAACTCGGTGAAGGATAGGCTTCACTCCTAATCTGATCCATAAGTTAAGTGTTGACGGTCACTAACAACAATTATAAACCATCAACATAACCCGTATATATATTTAATTCCATCACCAAACATAGGTATAGGGGTTTAAACTAATAAATTATATGAGTTTTGGTGAATCTATATTTTCAGTAGGGTTTATCCAGAAAACCACCAAGGGGGACCTATTCGTCAAAGTAAATCACGTTTATTCGTAGTGAAACCGACGTGGGAAGATTCTAGAAGACTCTAGGAGGCTCTCCACTGAAGCAGACCCCGAGGGGCTACCATGTGGGGCTGGTGTGGTAGAACCACCCAAATTATATGGCCCACATGTGCCTGTCATTGTCCTTCAGACTTCTGACTACTACACATGGGAGCCAGACAACTCCGGTAATCTATCGGGTGTCCTCGAGGAACCCCGAATCATTCACGTTTACCTTTCTGAGCAGGATACATTATAGAGACATTGCAGTATTACAACAGTTTATACAAATATATTACATCAGAATAAACAACGAAAGTCTTACAAACCTTAAGTTTACAAATCATTTATTAAGTTATTACAAATCTTAAATTTAACCAATCTGGCAGTAGGGTAGCGTGAGCGGTACCACTTTAATAACACACAAGAGAGCTTCACCCTGCCCAAGGGTGCACAACAAACTTCTCTACTGCTGGCTCTCCTCCTGCAACAAGGGTTAACAAACCCTGAGTACAAAGGTACTCAACAAGACTTAACCGATGAAAAGGAAGGACTCCAAGGACATGCAGACTTAAGGGGAATCAAGGTGAGTTTGTAGCAAGAATCAAGATTAACTTTTGAAAAGCTTACTAAAGATTGATTCTTATTTTCAATGTTTTAGCTCAAGTTAAATTGTTATCAGTCTCCAGTTTGCACCTGATCTAAAGCAACCAATTCTTTACTCATCACATCTCATGATCATAAGTACCATTGTTTCATTTATTAACTACGATACAGGGCAGAGGATCGAGTCTTCTTCTCCGAGAAGCAGCGGCGATTCGAATTGATTTGGCACAGCTGGGGTTTTCTTACCACACGACATATGCAGATCCTAGTCTCGGACTTACATATATCAACCTTCACTCGGATCCTCCAAAACATGAACGGGTTCACGCCACCCAAGAGTATAGTACTCCACCTCACTGCGCCGCTCCTACGGACGGTCCTTAATCGACACAAGTGGGGCACTACGTCGAGACTCAATTCTTAACGCAGGCAAAGAGTTCGCCCGGTCTCAAATTAAATTCATGATCATTATTAAACCTCAGGGCATTCCCTGGTAAGAACATTTGAAACAACTCGTTGCTCAACTCTTATCTACTAAGCAAGACTAAGCATCATTAACTTACTATTATAAACAGGGTGACGAGGATGGGTATTGAAATATCAAGGTAAGCATGCAACAGTTGGTATTCAATCAATTCCTATTTTACTTAAATGCACAAATCATAAGACTTATGTGAATAACATTTGAAAACACAAGGATAGGGGTTATGCTCCGGGGCTTGCCTTTGGTGTCGGGGTTGTCAGTCACTTCAGAAAACCACAGAAAAGATAACCAATTCCCACTGACAGAAAATCCACTTCTGGGACTTGCTCAACAACAGAATTCCACTCTCGATAACTAAAGGTAAGTAGATATGCATGCTTTAGAATGATGATGTACTTAACATGGGTTATGATGATCAAACATGATTAATTAACTTGAGTACAACTTTCCTTCACTAATCAAGTTAGATTAACTACTCACAAAGCAATATTTGTTACTTATTATTAACATGATTAATTATGAGCACAACCAACAAGTAATTAATTGCCAGGGAACATCAGAGGTATTTGTGTCCCAAGGTCTACAATCAATCCAAAATCACACTTAAGTCATTTTATGATTTATCCTAATTATTTAAACATTTATTAAATAATTGATCAAAGACATGTAATTAAGTGGATAATTAGAAATTATCAAAACAGTGCCAAACTTTTTGTGGAGCTAGGTTATTGCACATAACATTTACACAAAAAGTTTCATGATTAAAAGATATTCATTTTAGCCTATAAAAATCATGGAAGGTGCATTTATTAATTAAAAGAGGTAAATTTTAAACATGCAAAAACTATTGATTTTCACCATTTCATATTATTCCTAGATAGGTCACATCATTGAGAGGCTACACAAAAAGTTTCATGATTTTACCAATTCTAGATATTTTTCTATGAATTAAACAAGATTCAGCATTATTTAGTATTTTTTGAAACTCGAAAAAGTTCAAAATTCATTTTCCACCCATGCACAGTCAGCAATAGAGACTGACGGGTGGGGCCTGGGTCCACGGCATAGTGTTCCCACGCTGACCACGGCGAACAACGCAGTTGACCGGTGAAAGCTCGTCGCCGGTGTGGTCTCCGGCGGCGGAGCTTGCACCTACGTGATCCTCTCAACCTCGCGCATCTACCTAGGATACTAGTCGAACCTCTACCGCATCCCAGCGAGCTCACCGTCGACGATGGCGGCGTGGTGGAACTCTGGCGCGATGGACCAGGTCATCAGCGAAGATTCCAGGGATGGAAACCAACTCTACGCGAACCACTCTTCCTCGAGAACTCGCTAGCGGTGAGGATTGAACCTCTACGGCACGGTAGCGTCGACGCCGGTGGCCATTGCGGCACGACAGAGCTCCAGTACGGTGGACTAGCCCAACGGCATGATCCCCGACGATGCAAAGGCCACCGGTGCACACAACATGTTCACGCGAACACGCCCTAGCGGTCAGTCGAGCATGCGTGGGCTAACTACTCACACGACCGCGACCGTGGTGGCTTGGCCCGGCATAGCACATCGGCGCGGTGGCGTTCCGGCCATACGGGCCCGGTAGAGCCTAAACGAATGGTGGTGTTAGCACGAGGAGCTCACCGTGACTTGAAAACGGTATCAGATTGACCCGGGGAGGCAGTGGAGCTAGGCCGTCGACGTTGGAAATGAAGACGGTGGCGCGGGACTTCGGCTGTGAAAACCGTCGCACATATAAGCATCAGTGTGACAAGGGGAAATAGAAACGTGACAAGATTGAAGCGGAGGTGCACCATGGAGTGCTGGCCACGGTGAGGGTGACCTCGGCGGTGATGGCGAGCCGTCGTGGTGGAAACGGGCCGCGCGGCCAACTCCGACTAGTTGAGGTGGGTTGAGGGGGTCGGGGAGGTGCACAAGGATGCAGTGGAGCTAAGCGCATGAGCAATTGGGCAGAGGTGTGTCAGTCGTGGCGAATTGCTCGGCGAGCTCCTCCGGTGGAACGGCGGAACAGAGGGAGGAAGGAGGAAGAAGATGGCCGACTCGGTTCATAACGGCGAGGCGAGCGTGGGCAAAGTGTCTAGGCGAGGCCAGCAGCTGCTTCGCGGTGACACCACGAACAGGTACATGTCCACGCGTGGAGGGACGGTGCGAGGGTGGCGGTGATCGGTGGCAAGTAGGTGAAATAGGAAATAGGAGAAGCAGGTGATGCCAGTGCACTGTTCATGACCGAAACCGTCCCTTTCTCCTCCCTTGATCTCTCGATTCCACTAAGCAACTCGAAAAACTTCCTTAACAAAAGTTTCCCACCTTGATGTCCTCTCCAACTTTGCTTACAGGCTCGATCTCTAATTCTAAACGGTTGAAGAGATTTTGAATGAGGAACAGGGGTACTTTGAAAGTGACTTGGGAAATTCAGTTAGGGTTTTGAAAACAGAAGTGATTAACAACTTTGAGAATTTAATTAGTGATTAATTAACAAACAACCATCTCAACCATTAGTACCATGGCAAAGTACAAACTTTGTACTAATGAATGATACTGTTGGTATATTTAATGCACATAGATAAATCCGCTAGCGCACGGATACCGCTGTAGCTTTCACCCGGAAGTATTCCAAGTATTGTATGCACAGGAAAATGTGTGAGACTAGCTATGGTCTAACTTAACAAGGGGTAACGATTGGGTCAAGAGTTAATTTAACTAGGAGTAGCAACAAGGTTAGAATAAACAGGAGCGTAGAGAGGATAACTAAGGGTCTCTAGTTCTGACTTGGGTAAGCTTATGTCTTCTACTGTTCCACTGGGGACATTACTAGGGAAGCACACCAGCAGAGGATGATTTCTCCGCAACCGCGTCCTACGTGCGCCTACAGATGGGAGGTGGACTATAAAGGATCAACGATGCTATATAGTACAATGCTATATAGTACTGATGTCACACACGCGATCTACCACCGATCCAGAATGCAGGGGGCATCCACGATTAACCCAAGTCTAAGCACCACGCTTACACTCACGATTAATACTCTACTCCCCCTGGAAAGAGAATAAAGCACTCAAAAGAGAGTCGTGAACCTGAAGAACAATATAAACAAGATGCTTACTCATGAATGAACTTCGTTGCAGGTGTAATAAACTTGTTACTATAAATGTTTAGTTCCTTCAAAAAGTGTACCTATCTTGAGTTTAGTTTGATGGTATTGTGATAAGATAGTGTTAACTGAACCTTTTTGTTTGGCAGGACCACACTACGCTGAATTGGAACCTCATGTTTTCATGGTCCAAGCTTTGTCATGCCAAAAGTTTAGGGCGATGAATTGCTTAGGCAGCAGTTTGGTTCATGGCTGGAGCATGGACGTGTTGCACTACCGCTAGCTTATCCGTGTATGCAGTGTCAGATTTTTATGCCAAAAGTCTTGCTGACATTTCGTCCGCCAAACTTGTGGTGCAGCCGTAACCACTAACTACGGCACGGCAGACTCATGCAGGAAACCAAACAGGCCGTGACATAAATGTCACAGGTCATATGCCTTGTAATGCATTGCTGTTTTTTTTATTGTTGAACTCTGTGAATTCATATGCTGTATGTAAACGATCTAAATGGTGGTTCATGATATTCTGGATAACGCCTCAAAAACATCTATGAGGCTGTATCCAAATCGCCTTTTTCAGTAAAGATGTTTTTTTTTAAATGCATCAAATATTGTTCTTAGACACTACTTGTGGTGCCTTCATTTGTGGTTTTGTAGGTATTTTATAAAATTGCCTCTGCTCACTTGGAAATATAGAAGGAACTGCTTTTTAGTAGCCTTTTGCTAGACTCAGAATGAAGAATCGTTTGCACTCAGATTTTGAGAATGGAAATAAAATCATGTGAAAATGAGCTATAATCTAACTAGATTTCTTATCGACCAAAAAGATAAAATTTTAGATCGTCCTATATAATTGTAGGGTCGAGGTAATTAGTGAGTCGCTCAACAATATTGAAATGATATTATACTATTCTCCCATTTAATTTGACCTAGTTTTCTATTTTGCTTCCTCGCCGTGCTCCTTCCTCTCATGATTTCACTTCATCTACAACGTCTTGAGCTGTGCACGATATTTTGAAAGTGGCCCCCTTGCATCTAAACAATCTTTATAATCGCACACTCGTTGCTGGGATGCCATGGATGTGAGGACCATGATGATATTGTCTATCAGTCAAGACGGCACCAAGTATTAGTAGTGCAATGTTCTTGCCACCAATGAATTGGAAGATTCACATGTAAATTTATATGTAACAATTTAGTTGTATCATTATTTTGTGTTACTACAGGATATATATTTGTCACACTTTTCACATGTTCTATTTATGTGTCACAATATAGTACCACTTTTGTAACACTTCATTCGTAACATTAATTTTGTGTTACTAAAATCGTCGTCAGTAACACGTGTTTTATTAAACAAGTGTTTTGTGTTACAATCCTCTTTTGTAACACATAGTTTATGTTACTATGAAACTTCATGGTAACACATTAACAAATGTGTTACAAGAATATGATACAATATCTATGTTTTGTAGCAGTGGATGGACAGCCATATCAGAATTAAATCTCGTAGATATATATTCAACAAGGCAACTATATATACTTTTCTCTCTCTCAATGCAGTGCCCAACATGCTCAGTCATAGTATAGTACTTACGTGCCGCTTAGTACTTATTTTCAGGTGTCATTACGCATGGACCGTGTAACCAATGTATGGCAGAGCCACATGATGATGTTAGAAGCTTGCAGTGGCCAGCCGGAGTGTGAGATCCGATTGGTAGAAGCTCGTCTCTTTTACACAGTGGCAATACACATATTCTGTTCACATGCAGAGTGTGGACATACCGTCAAACATGGAAAGGTGAACCGGCGGCGAAGGTGCAGGAAAATGTGCCTGCACTCTTGTATTCTTTTTTTTTGTAGACCGCATATATATATTATTGTTTCTTGTTTGGAAGTAATGGACCAATATTTGTACAAGTCAATGAACCGAATGTGTGGTGAAGAAATCTCTTGTGGTAAGTAAGAAACAGCAAGCACCAACATGTACTGTACAAAATAAAATGTTTATTAATAAGTGTCAACACATGTGTGGCTTAGTGGTACAAAACGTCTCTAGCATGTAAAATGGTCGAAGGTCCGATCCCCATGTGCGCAGCAACTTATTTTGTTTTCCTTTGAAATTTTTTGAAAACTGCTGCTGGGTGCCGGCGTGGAACTGGAAGACTAGGCGTAATCTAACGTGGTAATAAAGAAGTAAGTATGCTCACCAACACAAGTAGGAAGTTACCCCAATGGTAAAGCATCAACTTGTGAACCTGTTGGTCCACGGTTCGAGCCTTTTGGTAGGCGTTATATTTTGGCAATTTTTTGGGCCCACTCGTTGCTCCAGCCCAAGCGACGGAATGGGATGCTGGCTGAATGGGCCACGCCGTGCCGTGGGCACATACCAGCAGGTATCGGGTTTGAAAAGTATTTTTTTTTTGAAAGATCCGGCATTAGCCGGCTTGATTAATAAGAGGGGGTTTGAAAAGTATTTAAGCATTTCTTCACGTAGAAGAAGTAGCTATGTCGCTGGTTACCATATGGAGCAAGTACGAATCATATGGAGAATATTTTTAGTTTTACCATATGCACCATATACATGCAGCAAAGTAACAAAATTATTTAGTTAAATTAATTTAACAAATCGTCTTTTAGGTTCGATTCTTTTTGCAATCAATTTTTTATTTTTCTTTGCACTAAATATTGATAGCGGGCCTATTGTTTTGGGCTAACTACAGTATGACGAATTTAAAATCATACACTATGATGATCCGGATAAAATCGTCACGAGTTAGCGGGCCGAGAATATCCACGGGTGCACAACCATGACGAAAAAAATTATCGTCACGGATTGTGTTCGTTAGTGACGATTTGTAAATCCACCACCAAGAATCCGTCACGGATTAGCAAGTTTCTTGAAGTGTGGGAATCCTCACAAGCAGACATTTGGTAGGGAAAGTTTATACTAAATGTTGAATGTTAAAACACTAAAAAAACCCCATATCACTAGGAGAAGTAGCAGATTCTGGTCGTGATTGTTTAATATATGAAGCATTGTCAAATCGTGTTTGCATGGTAATGTACATAAGCAATCTGATCATTGTCAAAAATAATAAAGATCATTAAATAAATTTATTGGCAGGTAGTCGAAATTGATAAACTGAAAACTATGAGGATGGAAATTCTTGAAAATTGTGATGACTTACCACTTGCAATAATAAAGTGATTGTCAAATCCAAGTGAGCCACGGATTCTATCCTCGCGGCCACGAAGTCCGCAACTGGTTTGTCAGAGTTCGCGAGAGAAACGACAATGGTACGCCGCCAGTGAGCTCAACAGCACACTCACACAGACCCACGCTCATTTTTGTACTGTAGCAGTTAGGTTTTTTGAGAAAAAACACTGTTCCAGCTGGAAAAAAAGAGCATCCAACCAGCTAGATATGGCCAGCCGAACACTGGCAGGTCACAAAAGCCACGACCTGACAAACACCGTGGATGTGTGACACATGTCCATGCGCATGCATCCAACATATAAGAGAGATGTTGTTTTTTCTTTCCAATTGTTTCTTATAAATTTATGCAATAGTTTCATTTGTTAGATGGACACATCTTACTATTACTAATTAGAGGCCCTAACACATACATCACGTTAATTCTAATCAGACGCGCTAAGAAAAAAAAATTCTAAAAATTCTCACAATAATCAGAAACGTGGCCTTTGATTTGATAGACTATAACAATCATCACGATAATAACCATTGAACCTATTGTAATTTATTAAAAAATTACCCACCCCTGCCGATTTCTAAGCAATCATTTAGCTGGCAGACGCATCCCACTTGCCGCACACCACCTCTCCCCGAATAAAGAAACCTCCCGCCTGTGGCATTCACTACAGCAGCCAGTGGCTTCCCCGAGTACCAGCTGCACTCGGGGAAGGCCGAGTTACACTCGGGGAAGCCTTCCCCGAGTGCAACACTCGGGGAAGACCCTCCGGCTAATCCTCGTCCGGCAAAGACGCCTTTCCCGAGTGCCAAAAATCGTGCACTCGGGGAAGGCTTTGCCGAGTGCCGTGCTGGCACTCGGGGAAGATTTCACGCCGTTGGCCGACGCCGTTTTCTTTTTTTTTTATTTTCTTCCCCGAGTGCAACACTCGGGGAAGATTTTTGAATTTTTTTAAATACTCTTTGCCGAGTGCCGCAGCTTAGACACTCAGCAAAGAAATTTTGTTTTTTTAAAAAAAAACCTCTTCCCCGAGTGCCTAGGCTATGGCACTCGGCAAAGAAATTTGTTTTTTTTAAAACCCTCTTCCCCGAGTGCCGCAGCCTAGGCACTCGGGGAAGCCTGTTTTCTTTTTTTTAAAAAAAAAAGATGTCTATTATGGCATATTATTGATTGTAGTAACAGTACATGCTCTGCAGGTCACAACAATGGGTATTATTGTATTGAAGTGCTATAATACCAAAATGAACACAATATACAATACAAAATCGTTTCTTAGTACAGCCACAATTTTTGGATCTAAGATAACTTGAAAAAGATTACAATAGCAGAAGAGCAAGGTACCCAAACTATAAAATTACTCAATGGGCCAATTATGATAAATTCACAATATGCATTGCATAACATGTTCACGTTGCCAGACTTAGGAAATTTAGTGCAATTTTGAAAGAAAATGGTCACAGGTACATATACAAATCATTGTAAATGGTCACTAGTACATATATCTATGTAGCCCTATGTGCAGCAGGTACCAAGAGATAGCATAAAGGATTTTCCTAATACATGAAAATTCAGAAATATAAAAGAAAAATGCAATTGTCTCCAAGCAGGCCAAGTGCTTAATTTTCTAAAGCATTAGTTTGGCCTCAAATCTTCACTGAGTGAAGCCACGCCAATACTCAACCATGTCCAGTTCCCAACTAGCAAGCCAGAACTTGATGTTCTTTCCTTTTTTTAAAAAATACTACTTTACAAGTTAGAGCAGCCCACACTGTATGTGTGACAGCAGTTACATGTTCATATACAAAAACTTGTTCCAATGCATAGTAATTTATTTAATCCAAACAAGTCCTATTGCTCTGGAAAAACCACGTAAAAAACTGATTAACTTCTTGAGATCATACTACACTTCATGTTAGTTAACTGACATTCCATGTTATCTGAATGATGCTATATGTGAAACAAGCATACACATATAATTTATACTATGTTAACTGTATCTATCACATGTCAAAATGGGTCTAACATTTTGCAGGACAAGCTTTGCATAAAGTGGGAAAACTTCACAGGCAAAAGATAAAGGCAAGTTGTATAAGAAGATAAATAGATTGTAGTACATACTCCAGAAAGTTAGAATTAAAATTAACCTGTCATTTTTATTGAAACCAAATCAATCAACACTGCACTGGCTCTCTACTACCTTGTGTACAATGATACTGCAAAGTGGGGGTTCAGAGGACCAGAAGAAGTGGAATCTTGAAGAGATAGGTATACGCCTTCTGTTTGTGTGCAAGAGAAACATACCTATTGAAGTGGCACGGAAGAAGGCTGGAGCCACACAGGCACCTAGGATGTGTAAACAAATGTCAATCAATCTGAAATCAATAGGGGAAATGGTTGTTGAAACATTAAGTTTGGACCTACCTACTGTTAGAAAAATACTTGTTTAAAAAACACTCAAATTATAGCATGGAAAAGTCACAGTTTTACAGATAAATGTAGAGCATGATGACTGTTAGCCGTGTCAATTTATGGCATGGTGAATGTACCTGTCATCCACGGTAGATGAGCCAATTCATGTTCTTTGCATCACGGTAACATCTCCAAGTCAAAGCTCGCAAAAACCTGTGTACTGAAGCAGTAAGTATATATTGCAATAAAGAGCGCTAACAAATTTACCTAACCAACCAATATCTTAAATCTCAAATAACAAGCATCCATCAGACACAATCATAGGAGGGTACAATTAAGGATTTAGCTGTTGCAAAGAGCAAAAATAATTTTTGAATGCATTTACCATACTATATATGCCATCTCACTCGAAGAACAACAATTATTGATGCCTTTGCCATACTATTTATGTCATACATATCACTTGAAGAACAACAGTTACTTTGGCAAAGAAGGAAACAATTGTTATCAGAAAAGTCAATAAGCTATGATGCCTTATTCATTATCATAATCAAGCATTGTATATTTCAAAAGGACAAATGAATGTTGTAACCCGATCAATCTGAATAATAATAGTAGAATTTAACCGGCACGTGAACACGCATATGAATAACCAGAAGCTATGGGTTACTCAATTTTCTGAGTGGTACTGATTATTGCAGGAATCCTCATCAATGCGAGGTACAATCAAATAAACAATTATCTCGAATAAAACCTCACTAGCAATGCAGTTTTTGCTGAATCCGATGGGCAGTATGCTGCAAGTAGAAGAGAGAGGAGGCGCACCAGCCTAGCACCTGCGGATGGACCGACGGACGGCGGTGTGGCTGATGGAGGCACACGGGAGGACAACGCCGCGGGGCTGCTGGAGGCGAACTGGGGGGCGGACGGCATCCAGGGACGTGGCTCACCGCGACAGATCGGGGCTGGAGCTGGGGCGGCGGTTGGAGGCGCACGGCGTCAGGGCTAGGGCTCCGCCGGGGCGGGGGAGCCGTCTAGAGAGCACGACCTGCACGGCGACGCGGCCAGGGAGCTCGACCTGCACGCCGCGACTGCCAGGCCACCCTAGCAGGCCTTCATCGCCTCTTCCGTCGCGTGCTTGTCGCGTCGTCGAGCTGCTTGCGGGGAGGCGTGGCCGCGGAGGAGGGGAGGCGCGGCCACGGAGGAGGGGAGGTGCGGGGAGGCGCGGAGGCCGCGGCGTGCGGGCCGGCGGCGCTCCGGCAGGGGGGATGCGGCGGCGGCGGCAGGTCGGGGGAGGCAGGGCCGAGGCCGCGCGGGGCCGAGGAGGGGGCGCGCGGGGGCGGGAGGCAGGGGCGCGCGGGGCCGGGGGCATGCCGGCGGCGGCGGGGGGGGGGGCAGCGGCGGCGGGTCGGGTGTCGGCGGCGAGCCTCCTGGCGGCGTGGGTGCAGGCGCGGGGAGCCACTCTTGGAGGGCTGGCCGACCGCCGACGAGCGCGAGCCGCGAGGAGGCGCCCCTACGTCGTGCGAGCCGCCGCCGGAAGGGACAGAGGGAGAGATTGGGTAAATTTGGCGGCGATTTTAGGGTTTTGGGGGTGTATACGCGCGTGGGCTGGCGGGGAAACGGAAATTAGGCCGGATTGGCGCGGTTCTAGTGCGGGTGATCGAATTCGTGTGAAATTTTTTGACCGGTACAAACTGCAATGGGCGCGGCCAGATCGATTTGAGCTGAACTGAAAATTTCAGTTGGGGTGGAGAAAAATTCCAGGGAAGGGTCGTCTGTACGTACACCGATATTTAACGAGAAATTCCAGCTCCGGAGGACAATAAGTCCAGAGAAGTGTCCTCTGTACACGATCAATAATTAACTAGAATTTCTGGCTCGGGAGACGAATAATTCCAGGTAATGTACTGAGAAGATGTGAGAAAACAAGTGCCCTGGACAGTAATGACCAACAAGCAAAAGGTGAGGTTAATTCTGAAATTGTGTGTTAACCACTAGGAATAAAACACTCTTAGTGCTTAGTAGTCTCATATATTCAAACACATTCTGATATAAATGAATAAAACACTCTGAAATTGTGTGTTAACCACTAGGAATTTTCATATGAAATGGTTTTATTAACTTTTTTCTATTGTCGAGTAAATAGATAAGGCATCATGTGAATTCAAATTTTATAATTATTTTTTTATAGATATATTTACATATACAATAACTAAAACAACTACAACAGTTTAAAATTGCAAAATTGAACCTTTAAAAATGGGGAAAAAATTTAAATTTTTTAAAAAATAAAATCAAAACTACTAAAAAAATTTTGAGACACCAAATGATCTCAAATAAAAATTTGATAAACATCAAAGTTGTAGAGATCATGAAGATCTACAACTTTTATTTTGGCCATCTTGTCATTTGACAAAATTTGAACCTTTCAAATTTGAAATTTTAAAAAATGACAAGTTCGAACCAAAATTTTACACCCAAAATGATTTCAACATAAAAAGTGATGAATACCAAAGTTGTTCAAATCATTAATATCTACAACTTTATTTTAGTAATCTTGTCATTTGACAAAATTTGAACCTTTCAAATTTGAAATTTTGAAAAACGACAAGTTCGAACCAAAATTTAAGACCCAAATTGATTTCAACATAAAAATGATGAGTACCAAAGTTGTTCAACTCATGAATATCTACAACTTTTATTTTGGTCATTTCTTCATTTGACAAATTCTTAGCACATATTGTTCACTAATCTTACACATGTCTCATATAGTTTATAAAACTATATGAGAGATGTGTCATATTTGTAAACAATGTCATTACCACTTTGTCATATGAAGAAATGACCAATACAAAAGTTGTAGATCTTGATGAGTTATTCAACTTTGGTATTTATCACTTTTTCAGCTGAAATCATTTGGGGTACCAAAATCTTGTCTGAAGTTGCATTTTTTTTTGAAATTCAAAATTTAAATTGCTCAAACTTTTCATATATATATATATATATATATATATATATATTGACAAAACCAACAAAATAAATTGATAGAGAATGATTTTAGAAAATTTTAGGAAAAAAATCATCAGATTTAGAGTTAGTATGAGGAAGAAAAACTAGTTACAAAGTTTACCCATAGATTAAAAAAAGAAATAACACTGTTCACTATAAGGATCATCTAGAACAGTGTGATTTCTCTTTTTAATCTATGGATAAACTTTGTAACTAGTTGTTCTCCCTCATACTAACTCCAAATGTGATGGTTTTTTTTTCTAAAAATTTCTAAAATCATGATTCAGCATTTAAGTTTGATCAAACTTGGATGTGATAATGTTTTACACATTTTAAAATTTGAAATTTGAAATTTGACAAGTTCCAACCAAATTTTAAAACCCTTAATGATTTCAGATGTAAAAGTGATGAATACAAAAGTTGTTCAACTCATCAAGATCTACAACTTTTATTTTGGTCATCTTGTCATTTGACAAAATTTGAACCTTTCAAATTTGAAATTTTAAAAAATGACAAGTTCGAACCAAAATTTGAGACCCAAAATGATTTAAATACACTTTTCCCGCGAGTACCTCGTCATGTTACGTCAACAAGATGCTCGACATTTCATGTGAGTTCCTGGATACGGCCTCAACATACACCAAATATCATGAATATCATTTTTTGAATCACCAAATTCTATTATTTCATGCACCTGCAGTTCAAATTTGAAGTATACAAAATTGTTCCAAATTTGAACAGGGAGTTTTAAATAATGGCCCCGTTCGCTGGTCTGAACTTTGGCTGAAACTGGCTGAAAAACACTGTTCCGGCTGAATTGTTGTGAGAGGAAAACACTGTTCCAGCTGAAAAAACAAGCCAAACAAGCCAAATTTAAGACAAGCGAACGGGGCCAATGTGGGAAGGCCTCACAAAAAAATGAGGCAAAAAAAAACAAAAATTCTTCTCCGAGTGCCTTCCCTAGCACTCGGGGAAGGCAGCCTCTTCCCCGAGTGCCCTGTTCTGGCACTCGGAAAAGGGCCTCTTCCCCGAGTGCCAGGGAAGACACTCGGGGAAGAACTTTTTTTTTAAGTTTTAACGGCGTGGGCGGGGTGGACCGTCAAGTAACATGTTTCTTTACCGAGTGCCGATCTTCCCCGAGTGTTGCACTCGGGGAAGAGGACCTTTGCCGAGTGCCGCTCTTTACCGAGTGCCAGGATCTCTGCGGCACTCGGGAAAACCTCTCTTCCCCGAATGCAATACTTGGGGAAGATTGTCTTTTCCAAGTACCCGATTTTTTTTTTACGTACTCGGAGAAGCCAGCGACACTCGAAGAATTCGAAGAATTTGGCCTCTCCCGTAGCGATTCCTCCCCGAAGAAAAAATCCCGCCCGTGGAATTAGAATCGCCTGCAGCCGCCAGCTCCATCGACCAGAAAAAAAAAACCGCCCGTGCCATCGGTCACGCCGCCGGCTCATCGACGTCGCCGGACGCGCTGCCGGCTCCAGCAACACCGCCGGACGCGCTGCCGCCTCCACGACGTCAGGGCTTCGCGCCAGAGCACCCATCGGATGCCACGACGCCGGAGCGGGGTGCGAGCCGGCGCGGAAGGTATGGCCAGGGCTCCGGAGCTCCGGCCGGCCGGGACGGCGTAGCAGCAGCGCTTCGCGCTCGCGCTCACGCAGATGCGGGAGGGCCTCCGGCCAGGACGGCGGCGAGCTTGGCGGCAGCGGATAGGGCCTGCGCGGCGGTAGTGCACGGCGCGGGAAGGCGGGTCAGGCCAGCAGCTGCGCCGGCGCTTGCCGCGCTCGCGCTCGCGGGAGCCGGGGAGGGGCAGGTGGCCGCGCGGCGAAGCATGCAGCGGCCGCGGCTGCTGCCCCTCTGCATCGATGCCGCATGCAGGGGCAGGCGGGGTCGCGGGGCACAGGCGCGTGGGTGTGGGGCCATGGCCCGAGGCGGCGGCGTGACCAAGGGGCAGCAGCGGGGCTGGGTGCCCGCCGGATCCGCGACCGGCGCGCGAAAACTGAAGGAGAAGACGAAGAAGGTTGGCCGATGGAGATGCTCGTCGGAGACGAAGCCACCGTGGTTGGCTGCTCTGGGCTCCTCCTGCTGCCTGCTCGGGGCCTTCTCTGGGGACACGCTGTACGTGGCCAACGTCAGTGGCTCCTGCACCGCGCTCAGCCGTCGAGTGGTCCGCGGCGGTGTGGCCGTCGCCGAGCGGCTGTGCACCGAGCTGGTACGCTTGTGGTGTTCAGGATGGCTTCCGCAGCCGGCGGTACTGGGGTACTCTCGTGGTGTTCACGACGTCTTCTGTAGTCGGCAGTACTGGTACCTGCAGCTCTCTCTTCTTTTTACTTATGACCAAAGTGAGTTCAAATTGAATTGTTTGTTGTTCATTAGCCTAATAGAGTGCTCGAATATCTTCAATTGCATAAAGGATGGGCAGGAAGGACCCTGTGACGCGACATATCAATATTTGAATTTGCAAGTTCATGAAATAGCTGTCATGGCTGCATACTGACTTGAGATCAAGTTCTTCTGTCAAGCCTCCGAATGCAGAATTTCAGAGGCTTAAATAGGTAAGGTAACAAGTATAATTCAGGTGTATTGAGAAAATATGCTATGATAGCTCCCTAAAGCTGAAGGTCCAATGAAACTACAGCATAGCTCACACATGATACCGGGATCTGTAACATTGATGTCTAAAACATTTTCCGGGATCTGTAACATCAATGTCTAATCATACATGATACCGGGATCTGTAGCTCATACATGATACGTGGAAGGACAGTCAGTGCCTTATCGTTCGTTCTTGTTTCATTTGATTTTGGTTGATGATCCCAGTTCAGACATACACAGTATCATAGCTTTGGAGAACTTGTTTTTGTTTGGTGATCCGTGTTCAGATACAATTGTCGGACAATGAATAGAGTCGCCCGCCCAGTGTCCAGCCAATGGCCATGGCCGGCCAGCTATAGCCTATAGCCATGCATCTAGACATGGCCGGCCAATCAGCTGCCATAACGGCTACATGCTGCCAGTGTGTTTATATTTTGTATCCTTTGTCAGAATCTTTGGTTTGCAAGATTTTGTGATAGTGTCGGTAGATGCGTCCATGTTTATAGATCAAACCAGCAATTGATTTTGTCTTAATGTTTTGGAATAACTGATTATGTACCCATGTTTGAATCAATTAATTATCCATGCAGAGTAGCATGAATTGCAGAAGCACCGTCTTCCAAAGCCTCATTTCTGTTTGGTTGTCTTAATTATTTCTGCATTAGCCAGGCTGACTGGATGCAGTCCCACAGTGTCTAAATTTTGCTAGGCAGCATGTGATAGCCATGCAGTGGAGAAACCATAGGATATGTCAGTGCAGCTAAGCCCCTTCACTCCATGCATGGATGTTCTGAAGCTTGTCTCACAGTGCATTATAGTATCATATCTGCAATCCAGAGAAAAAACTCTTTCTGTTTTCAGTATAAAATATCGTGTCTAAATGTTTTTCATCTAGAATTGATTGTTTATTAATCACTGATAGCACTCATTCTTTGGAGTGCTAATTGATATTGTGACGTACGGAGGGTGCAAGCTTCTACTAATGAATACATTTTGACATCTTTTGCCATTTGCAAGGTTCTAACTCCATAAAAGAGGTAATATCTCTCATTGATACATATTTTTTCAAGATAGTCAATAGTAGTTTAGCTTTAAATATTAACAAACAGCTTATATACAGGATACATCCAACCCATCTAGGAGAACTGCAAGTGACTTGACTATTGGTGCTTGCGCGTCAATGCCCTTATGAAGTTGTTAAGAAGGTATGGTATTAAGGTTTGTTAGAGGATACACTTAGGACAAAATTAATCGTCTTAGTTTCACCCAATGGTCTCACCGCCTCTATGTACAACACATGTACGATCTATTTGTTTTGTTTGTTGTTAATAAATAGCTGATGTACGTTGTCGAGCTCGTGCAATATTGGTGTTCCGAACATCACGCTCGCAATATGTTTTTTGTGTAACAGTATAACACATGTTGAAACATATATTATCGTGGTATTATTTTTTTCGTTGCAACGCACTAGTATGAAAAATACATAAAGTAACCCCGTAATTTTGCATGTAAATTACCCACCTCTGCCATTATAAAAGTATTACTAATTAGAGGCTCCAATGGAGGCACCAAGTTAATTCTCACTAGACGCGCTAAGAAAAAAGATAAATCATAGAAATTTTCACAATAATCAGAAACATCTGGCCTTTCATTTAGTAGACTCTAACGATTATCACCGATAATAGCCATTGGATCTATTGTAATCTATTAAAAAATTACCCACCACTACTGTTGGTATATTTAACGCACATAGATAAATCTACAAGCGCACGGATACTACTGTTGGTATATTTAACGCACACAGATAAATCTAGATGGAATGCATGCTCTTGCGCCTACCCCCAATGTAGGAGTAGTGCATTGGGTGATGTGTATGTGATCTTGATTTTTAAAAGCATGACAAATCTCTCATAAGGGTCAACAAAGCTTGACAAAACTCAATGCAAAAGCAAGTAAGATATATGTGGAAGTTTTCCTAGCCTAAATTAAATGGTTGGCTCTGATGGGAATTTAAGCTTTGTCATACAGGAACTCATCATGTAAATTTTTTTTGTTTTTCAAAATGTAAATCTCCAGAACTTTAGTGTCACTAGGAACAAGATAAACAGCAGCTCAGACCTTCTCATATCATATCCGTCAATTACCTAGACTTAGATCAAGCATTCACTAAATATTGATAGCGGGCCTATTGTTTTGGGCTAACTACAATATGACGAATTTAAAATCATACACTGTGATGATCCGGATAAAATCGTCACAAGTTAGCGGGCCGAGAATATCCACGGGTGCACAACCATGACAAAAAAAAATTATCGTCACGGATTGTGTCCGTTAGTGACGATTTGTAAATCCGTCACCAAGAATCCGTCACGGATTAGCAAGTTTCTTGAAGTGTGGGAATCCTCACAAGGAGACATTTGGTAGGGAAAGTTTATACTAAATGTTGAATGCTAAAACACTAAAAAAACCCCATATCATTAGGAGAAGTTGCAGATTCTGGTCGTGATTGTTTAATAGATGAAGCATTGTCAAATCGTGTTTGCATGGTAATGTACATAAGCAATCTGATCATTGTCAGAAATAATAAAGATCATTAAATAAATTTATTGGCAGGTAGTCGGAATTGATCACTAGTGGTGGTGCTTGGCAAGAGAAGAATCACTAGTGGTGGTGGTTGGCAGAGAACAAGCTGCTACTGGTATGAATGTTCGTCGCCTCTCCATAGAACAGACCGTATCAGTATTGGATTGGGGCATTTTGCAAAGGCGAGAGACACTTAGGACATTAATTATAAATTCTAGAGTAAACTTTCATCTTCCTGGTGACTCGCTGAGTAGTTTCTCTAGCCTGCGGGTACTGTACATATGGTCTGCTGATTCTAATAGATTGGTTCCCTCTCTATCTATGTTGAAGCACTTAAGATACCTTCACTTGGAGGATACTGATATCCAGAAGATGAAATTTCTCCTTTACATTCATCTACCTGGCTGTGAGAAACTGGACCATCTTCCTAGCAAAATAATTAAACTTGTGCATCTAAGATCTCTTGGACACCAGTAGTTCAAATATCGGTGCAGTGCCCAAGGGTTTTGGCGGGTTAACAAATCTAAGGTTACTTTATGGATTCCGAGTACAAATGGACATGGATGCTAGTGGTAGTAGCTGGTGCAGTTTGCAAGAGCTGGAGCCTCTCTCTCAGCTTAGGGGTCTTACACTATATGGCCTAGAGAAGGTGCAGGACAGCTGGATGGCTGAAAAGGCCATGATTAGCAGCAAGCGTCACCTTGGGTATCTAGAGTTGAACTATAGTGCAAGTGGACATACTATAGGGACAGGCGGTGGTGAGGCAGAGCAGCAGCAACAACAACAGAGTGCGACCGAGGAAGACTTGGAAAAGCTCTGTCCTCCAACCTGCCTGGAGAATCTTACTTTGAGAGGGGGATACGTTGGTCGCCAGCTACCAGACTGGATGTGTGCTCCAGCGTCGGCGGACTTTAAGAGCCTAAGGTATTTGGGGCTGGAGAACCTGCCTTGCTGCACCCAGCTCCCTGATGGTCTGTGCTGCCTCCCAAGTTTAGAAGTGCTTACCATCATAGATGCGCCAGCCATCAAGCGTATTGGCCCCCAATTCCAAGCGTCATCCTCCATGGCAGCTAGAGGTTCCGATGCTAGTACATCTGCACCGTTTCCAAAACTGAGAAATCTGCAATTGATTGGGCTATGTGAGTGGTCAGACTGGGAATGGAACGACTGTGAGGAGCATATGGATGTGGAAACTACCATAGCCATGCCTTATCTGGAGGAACTCCGAATAGATAACTGCAAGCTGAGCTGTCTTCCACCGGGCCTTGCCAGCAGCAAGAGGCATAATCTTAGAGAACTATGGATGTACGAGCTCTCCAACCTAACACATGTGGAGAACTTCCCTTCAGTTGTGAAACTTGATGTGTTTGACTGCCCTGAGCTCAAGAGGATCAGCGGCCTCGCCATGTTGCAGAAGATTAGGATCACTCGCTGCCCAAAGCTGGAGGTTCTAGAAGGTGTCCCAGCACTCGACAGCCTTCAACTGGAGGACGCCACCATGGACACGCTTCCAGAATACCTGCGAGCTGTACACCCAAGGTATCTCGAGTTGTATTGCAACAACAAGCTACACGAATCCTCCTTATCACCAGGTAGCTCTGAATGGAAGAAGATCAGCCATATTGGAAGGCACAACATTGTCTGCCTCGATGATGCCGCGTGTGTTCAGGTAAATTGCATTCTTTCACTAGGCCGGAAGTTAGTTTTCATATTTATTAATTATTGCTTGTACTCTGATTCGTTGCAGGAAAAGCTTTCATTGGACCACACATAGAACAGCAGGGCATCAAAATATATGGTGATTAAACAAAGTGTTGCTACAGCCTGCCCGTCCGACGAGAGGACATCTACAATTGTTAACAATCAATTGTCTTGGAACAAAAGAAAAACACAGTTGAAGGACCGGAAACGGCGACCAGAGGGGGGGTGAATGGGAGCCTCAAATTTCTTTCGAAATCTTCGACCACTGTCCCAATATCAATCCCCAAAAACCATACACGAAAGACTTGGTGATCACGACCCAAGAGAAGGGTGGATGCTCCCTCAGAACACAGCGGGTCACCACAGAGCAAACGGATCACAGATCGAGGCCCAAACGAGCAAACTCCCAAAATAAAACAGCACTGCTCCTGCAAATATCGGACACGTCCGGTATTATATCGGACACGTCCGGTATTTTCGGACACGTCCGGTATGATCTCGGACACGTCCGGGATTTTCAGCAGCAAGCTGACCAAAAGAGAAAAATCCGAAACCCCATCAAACGGTGTCCAAAAATCATGAAATTTTAACCATAGCTCTTTAGACACCAAGGGAAGATCTCCACAAAATTTCAGCTCAAAACTCCAAAGTGAGAAATATCGGACACGTCCGGTATGATATCGGACACGTCCGGTATGAACGAGCAGTTTCTCGGGAAAAATTAAATCAAGCCATAACTTGATCAAATCAACTCCAAATGACTTGAAACTTTGCACAAGAGTTCACAAGCGAGTAGAAAGGCAACCTCTAAAAGATCATAGCCCGAGACAAACTCTAACTCCGTGAATCGAAGGAATTGAAGAAAAACCCCCAAAAATAGGTCAAGAACTAAAATTGCCCGGATCTGCGATCTCGTGAGGAATTAGTGGATTTCCTTCGGTGGAAAGCTTCTACTCATGTCACTGATCGATCCAAGGCAACAAGAACGAACCAAAACCATCCCAAATCGAAGAAACGAGAGGGGAAACAAGAAGGGACAAAAGGATCTCGTGAAGAACACCAAAATCACATCAAGAACACAACTAAATCATGAATCCCGGAGGGCATACGGTGGTTACGGCCACCGATTCCTTCAAAACCAAGTCACAATTTGAGTTGTGGACCTCTCTCATACATGGAAGCAAACTAGAGGAAGAAACCCTAAAGGAAAAAATGAAAACTGGAGGAGGTGAGGGAGATGGGGGCTCCCTCATCCTATTTAACAGGGCTATTACACATTCCCAGTTTTGCCCCTGGATACAAATGAGTTGAACCGCTAAGCCCAAGGGCGTTGTTGTCCAACCCGGTGTAATCTTGATCCGACGGCCACCGCGCCTTCTCACCGGTAGCTTCGCCTCGACGCGAACTCCCCGATGCCGCCACGTGCCGTCCGTCCCTCCTCGGAACCTCCGCCCGGGTTTTGAGGCCCAAACCCGTAAACCGTCCATCCGATGGTTTTGAGGTCCAAACCATCAAACCGTCCGCGAGTAGCGTACTCCATACGCGTCCCCCGCCATCCGACGCGTGTCACCGCCGTCCTCGACCGGCCGGCCCGCCAAGTCCTCCTGAGCCTCGCTCGACTCACGCGTCCGCCGTCTTGACCCGGTCAACACCGTCACTCCATGTCTTCTTGCACTTGTCATGTCCCAAGTGTCAGCCACCGTGGCTAGTCACCCGGCCTCTGGGTCCCTCGGTCCAAGCCTCACGTCTGTCCTTCACCACTCCCGGTCTGTCGGCACGGCACGTCCTCCTTGACCTTCACCTCGCCGTCGACCACCGCATCCGAGCTCCACACCTGCACAACACAAGCCAAAAGACATGTCGCACACATAGCTTTCGCCATGGTAGGGTTAGTCACCACTCAACCTACTTCGTGGATCACATTGACAATCACTCATCACAAAACGAACACACAAGGGTACTTGTCAACCTTGTGTTCGCAATCTCCCCCTTGATGAGTGCATTGTCAACACCAATACACGAACAGCTTGAGCAAAAGAAAAAGAAGAAGAAGAGAAAAGAAGGGACTCACCCAAATGACCAAAAGCCAAAGAAAAGCCAAAAACTGGGTCATTTGAAGGTGAGCAAAACTTGGTCCCCAAAGACATGGGCAACGGCTCGACGCAACCAAGTAAAACAAAACTAGCCCTCAAGAAGAGGCAACGGGCTCAACGCCACTAGCAAAGCTCGAAAAGCCGAAAAACTGCTAGACCCTCCAGAAGAGGCAAAGGCTCAACACATCTAGCAAAACACCTCAAATGCAAAACTGCTAGACCCTGCAGAAGAGGCAAAGGCTCAACACATCTAGCAAAACACCTCAAATGCAAAACTGCTAGACCCTCCAGAGGCAAAGGCTCAACACATCTAGCAAAACACCTCAAATGCAACTCCCCCTGAACAAGTGCAATCTCTCTCAAATGAATGCATATCGCTCAACTTTAGGTGACATTGTGAGTGTGGAAACTTCTCCCCCTTGTTGACACATGCACTTATCAAGCTAGAGCCCAAAGATTGCATCTTCCCCTCAAATTATGCTATGAATGCAGAAATGCACGAATGCAGAAGCTTCAAGATTATAGTAAGTAGATTGAAAAGAGGCTCTAGTTGATGCTGTCATGTATATATATAGCAACACATACAAGTGCTAGCAAATGCTCAAAGTGACCAAATGAGACGAAATATGGCATTTAAGCAATTTTGATCAAGTTTGAGCAATTTTAAAAGAGGGTTCACCACCAAAGGAGCACATAGCAAAAATAGACAGGAGATCGACCTTGTGCTACACATGTATGCAAAGTGAACTACCCCAAACAAGGTTCACACATCATGTCATGAGACAAACTTGTGGTTTGATCAAATTTTAGACACCAATTGAAATTTATCAGAGTTATGCAGCTTATTACCAAAGTTTGTCAGACAAGTGTGTGCGGGAGGTTATCTGTGCCACCAAAACCTGACTTAGCGACCATGTCAAGCCTATGCCAAAAGCAATCAGAAGCTTAAGACAATGATCTCGGTATCCATTACAGAGCTCAAGTTCACCAATAAGTGCAATTTGGCGCTGTCTCGATACTCTGACATAGGATAGTACAGACCCATCCCGATCTTTTCAATTCACTTAGTTTGATTTTCAAATTTTAGCACAAATTCAAGTTTCTCAAGCAAGTGTGTAACTCAAAGTATGAGCCGTAGCAACTAAGCATATACATGAAGCAAGAAAAAGATCTCAACACATTCTACACATGCTAGTGCCACAAGTAGTGGTGAACACATTTCATGTTTCAACAAGTTTTAATCAAGTTCACAGTTTGGAAAATAAGCTTAGATCATAACATGCATCAATTGATCAAGAGGAGCCTAAGCCAAAAGCACATCATGTATATCCATAACATCCCCAACAAGAGCATAGTGTCAATCTAGCTACTATAAGGATGAAGCTCAGGATGCAATATGATACATGATGATATGATATGCAAGTATGATATAAAAACAAAAACAAAGACTAAACTACAAAGAAAAGCAAAACTAGAATACAACAACCAAAGTTCCCCTCCTCTAAAAAGGGAAACAAACTCCAAGCTCCCCTCGCAAGCGAGCAAACTGGGCTTGGTCAAGTGGTTTGGTGAAGATATCTGCGAGCTAGTTTTGGGTATTAATGTGGTGCAGATCAATATCACCTTTCTCATAGTGGTCACGCAAGAAGTGAAAGCGAACTTCTATGTGCTTTGTCTTTGAGTGAAGGACTGGGTTTTTGGCTACACTTATGGCGCTGGTGCTGTCACAAAACAAAGGCACTCGCCTAAACTCTAACCCAAAGTCTCTCAGAGTAGCTATCATCCAAAGCAACTGGGAACAACAAGCAGCAGCAGCAACATACTCAGCTTCTGTGGTGGATTGGGCGACGCTAGACTGCTTGCGAGAAGACCAAGACACAAGAGAAGATCCAAGAAACTGACAAGTCCCCGAAGTGGACTTCCTCTCAACACGACAACCAGCATAATCCGCATCAGAATACCCACAAAGAGAAAGAGAGGAGGAAGCTGAAAACCAAAGACCAAACTCAGGTGTGAAATGAAGGTACCTGAGGATCCGCTTGATGGCTTGACGATGAGACGTGCGCGGAGAAGACTGAAAACGCGCGCACAAGCAGACTGTGAATTGGATGTCCGGTCTCGTCGCCGTTAGGTACAGCAGGGACCCAATCATGCTTCGGTATTCCTTCTGGTCCACTGCTTCTCCCTCCTTGTCCTCATCCAGGGCCGTCGTGGTTGACATGGGCGTCGAAAGAGGCTTGGCCTCACCCATATCAAATTTCTTGAGCACGTCCTTGGTGTACTTGCCTTGGTGCACGAACGTCCCCTCACGAGTTTGCTTGATTTGCAGCCCAAGGAAGAAAGTCAATTCACCCATCATGCTCATCTCAAATTCCCTGCTCATAGTATCTGAATACTTGGCAACAAGAGCATGAGAAGAGCCACCAAAGATTATACCATCCACGTATATCTGAACCAAAAGGATGTCTGTGCCTTGCTTGAGGAGGAACAGAGTCTTATCTACGGAACCCATCCTAAAACCCTTATCAAGCAAGAAAGCTTTCAAACGCTCATACCAGGCTCTCAGGGCTTGTTTCAAACCATACAAGGCTTTGTGGAGTTTAAAAACATGGTTGGGGTACTTTGGATTTTCAAAGCCAGGGGGTTGCCTCACATAAACCTCTTCCTCTATGTACCCATTCAAGAAGGCACTCTTTACATCCATCTGATATAGCTTGAACCCTTTCGAAGCTGCAAATGCTAAAAGAATCCTAATGGCTTCTAGACGGGCAACAGGAGCAAAGGTTTCTTCATAGTCTATTCCCTCTTTTTGGCAAAAACCCTGAGCCACTAATCTCGCCTTGTTTCTCACCACCACCCCATCCTCACTCTGCTTGTTCTTGTAAACCCACTTTGTACCTATGGGGTGGCACTCTGGTGGAGGTGGAACTAAAACCCACACTTGGTTCCGCTCAAAGTTCTCTAACTCCTCGTGCATAGCATTAACCCAATCGGCATTAGATAGTGCGTGTCCAATATCTCGAGGCTCAAAAGAAGCTACGAAAGCAGAATGAGCGAAATGGGAAATATGATAAGACTTGGAACGCGTTACCCTTTCGTCGATGTCGCCGATCATGGTCTGAGGAGGATGGCGTCGCTGGATATGTCGAGGTGCACCTAAAGACGAAGTCGCCTCCCCCTCATCCACAGCTGGGGCCTCCTCAGTTGATTGAGGAAGCGGCTCGCACGGACCCCATGAAGTAGAGGTGGAGGGCTCGGGGCCGTGAGCCGAAGTGGTTGAAGCTGGCTCGATCGGGGCAGCCGGTTGAGATGGCTTGGGATCATCCCAATCGACGTCATCGTCATCCTCAACAAAAATGCTATCACCCATCTCTTCATCACCTGCACGTTCAAAGACCGAAATAGAAGAGGGCATGGTTTCGTCGAAGGTGACTTCACAAGTCTCCACGACACGGTTAGTCTCAAGATTAAGCACATGGTACGCATGTGAATGAGAAGCGTAACCGAGAAATATACCGTCCGAAGATCTAGATTCAAACTTGTCAAGATTACCTTGCTTAAGAATGAAGCACCTACAACCAAAGACTCGAAAATGACTCACCTTGGGTGGACGCCCAAACCGCAATTCGTAGGATGTCTTCTTTAAGAAAGCACGAAGAAAAATGCGGTTTGAAACATGGCAGGCGGTGTTGATGGCTTCGGCCCAGTAACGCCTAGGAGTCCTATGCTCATCGAGCATCGTCCTGGCCATTTCAACTAAAGTCCGATTTTTGTGCTCAACAACACCATTCTGCTGAGGGACATAGGGCGAAGAAAACTGATGTTCAAGACCCAAGGAAGCACAAAAGGTGTCAAACTGAGAGTTTTTGAACTCAGTGCCATTGTCACTGTGGATAGCTCGTATGGCATTCTTTGGTAACTCAGTTTGCAACCTCAAGATCAAGTCACGAGCATGAGAAAACGCTTCGTCCTTGCCCTCCATGAAAAACACCCAAGAATAACGAGAAAAATCATCCACGATCACTAGAACGTACCACTTCCCTCCCTCTGACCGAACCCGAGCCGGACCAACAGTGTCCATATGGAGTAGCTCACCGGGTCTCGTGGTCATGACCTGAGTCACTGGAGGATGGGAAGCAGCCACCATCTTTCCGTGGCGACAGGGATGGCATACCAGATCCTTCTCAAACTTAAGTTTGGGCAATCCTCGGATCATGTCAAGAGAACTCAACCTCACTAGGAGATCGAAGCTCAAGTGACCAAGTCTCCTATGCCACTTCCACAAATCAGAAGAAGATCCGGCAACTAAATAGTGAGAAGAACCGAAAGACTGAGAGAAATCAGCTCTGAAAACTCGGCCAAAAGGACGATCTGACAAACTAGATGTCCCTGAGAATCAAGCACACGAGAAAGTCCAGTCTTAAAGCGCACCTCAAACCCATCTTGAAGGAGTTGCGAAACAGAGAGCAAATTAAAATGCAGGCTTGAAACCAAAGCAACGTCCTTCAAGATAAAAGACTCATTGATCCGAATGGTCCCACGAGACAGCACCTTACCTTTGCTATTGTCCCCAAATGTGATGTACTCCTTGTATTGCATGGGGTCGAGGCTGGAGAACCATTTGGAACTTCCGGTCATGTGGCGCGAACAGCCGGAATCAACAAGCCACGTGTTCTCCAGGCCTCCGCTCTGCATCAATAGAAAGACAGGGGGTGAGCAAATGGCACAACACTGGGGTTAGTGAAATGAGGAGAATACCAGTGTTGAGTCATTTGCCCTGGAAAAGTGTTAGGAAAAACACCATACATGCCATGTCCCATTGGAGAGAAGCGATCACCACGTGGGGGAAAACGTGGTCCGCTAGGAGTGTGGGACTGAAAGCCACCGTCGCGAGGTCCAGAGTCATATAGATCATGACTTGGGCCACGCCGGGCACGACCACCATGTGGTCTCGCCACCTGAGGCCTAGCACCTTGAGGCATTGCACCTCTAGGCCTAACATTGTGCCTCTGAACAGGCGGTACATGTACTCCATGGGGAGGACGGTACATATTCCGGTTGTTCAACTCGTACTCGCGCCGCTCATCTCTCTTCCTCCTAAAGCAAAACTCAGCCAAATGACCATATCTATGGCAATAGTCACAGTGGTACCTCACCTCTCTCTTGGATGGTGGTTGACTCACTCTCTTGTGGATGTGGTTCACTCTCTGAGGCTTTTTGGCTTTAGGAAGGGGTGCACTAGAGATGTTGGGTAGAGTATCGAGTGAGTTCCGAAAGTGGTTCGGTTTGGGAACCCAAACTTGCTTGGATGGTGGAGCTTTTGGTGGTTCTTCAAACACACCATCTTTGATCATAGGCTTGGTAGACTCTGGTGGAGGGATCTTGATCAATTTGGGAGTGTTGGTGGGTTTCTCACTTGGGTTCAAACCACTATGTTCACCAACCTTGCCATAGACATGCTCACCCTTCCCACCTATAGCAAAGCCTACTCCCGATGAGTCAGTTCCCCGCCTGAACTGGCTCACCATCATGCCCAACTGGGGCTCACTGCACGACACCCAGCTCAAGATGGACCGAAGTTGTGTGTTTTCTTCCTCGGTTCCCATCTTGTCGTGCCTGCAGGACTCAAGCTCCAACACCAAAGCTTCACATCGAACACATGTAGTGGTGATGCTATCTAAGTTGGCCTTCTCAAACTCAGCAAGTTTGGCAACCTTCTCTGCCAACTCAGATTGCAAGCCTGAGCAGGACTTGCACGCACCGAGCAACCCAGAACGAGACTTCAACTCATCACATTCATCAAGCAAAACAGCATACTTGGATTGCAAGTCAGAGAGGTTAGACATGTGTATAGCGCACTCATCGCACTCCTCCTCCTCTGACACCACTACACCACTCTTGGTAAGCTCCAACTCCTTCAAAGCAACCTCTAGCTGGTCCTTAAACTCTTTCCTCTCGCGGGCAGCACGCTTAAGCAACTTATCTTGGCTCATCAATGTATCATTCATAGTATCAAGCTCAAGCATAAGTGAGTCAAGTGTGGGCAGTACCTCGTTTTCGTCGTCGTCGACGTCGACGTCCTTTTTGAGCTTTGCTCCACCGTCAACCGCCATAGTGCAAAACCCACCACGGTTTGCACCGGCGACAAAGCAGAGACCGTTGAGCTTGTCCTCGCGCTTCTTCTCGGACTCATCGTTGGTCGAGGGACAAGAAGAGTGATCATCGTCGGAGTCGTCGTCGAGGTCGCTGAGAGAGGCGAGGAAGGCGCGTTCTTGAGCTTTGGCCTTCCTGCGGTACGCCTTCTTGATCGCCTCCTTGTCGAAACCGCCCTTGGCCTTGTGCTTGCCAGAGGTGTAGTCGCGCTTATCCTTGCGCTTGCCGGAGTCATACTTGTTGATGAAGGGCTTCTTCTTGGGGCAGTGCGCGACGAAGTGGTCCGGATCTCCACATCCATAGCATCCCTCCTTCGGGCCACCACTGCGTCGGCGATTCAAACGGTTGTTGTGAAATCGAGAGAACCGACTGATGACGAGTGCCAACTCATCATCCCCAAGAGACTCCAGCTGCTCCTCTGTGACTGACATCAAGCATGACAAAGAGAAAGAAGCTTGTGAAGGGTTAGTCAATGAACTTGAACCACTACCTGAGACCAAAGCCATGGTTGGTGCAGAGGGATTCTTGAGCCTGGCTTGGGTTTGGTAGTCGATCTCTGTGGACTTGAGCTTGCTGAAAAGCTCGTCAACGGTGAGGGTGTCGTAGTTGGCGGACTCGATGATCGCCGACACCTTCACATCCCATACCTTTCGATCAAGGGCATAGAGAAGCTTGAGCGCCCTCTCATGATCACTATAAGGTAGGTTGGCCTTGTTCGCTTTCATTTTGTTGACGATAGTCTGAAAGCGGGAAAACATGGCATCGATGGACTTGCCATCAAGCTGAGAGAAGTTCTCGTACTCGCGCTTGTACGTCTCGTAGAGTCTGGTCTTGACCTGTGCGGTCCCCTCGTGATAGCTCTGAAGCCTCACCCAGATCTCTCGAGCTGTAGTACAATCGGAGACACGCTCGAACTCAGAAAGCGAAAGACTCGAGAAAAGCACACTGCGAGCTTTGCTATTTGCATTGTGCCGATCCTTGTGATCCTGGGTGGTACGGGCCGCGGTAGGGAGCACAACGTAAGTAGCATCCTCGCAAATTTCCCAGACGAGCCAATCAATCCCCTGGAGATGCGCAGACATGCGGATCTTCCAATAAGGATAGTTTGACCCATCGAAGTGCGGTGGTTTGCCAGAACCACGCTCCATGTCGCCTTCGTGGATCACGGACCGATTAAGGTGGAATGATCCTTAACCGGCTCTGATACCAATTGAAGGACCGGAAACGGCGACCAGAGGCGGGGGGGTGAATGGGAGCCTCAAATTTCTTTCGAAATCTTCGACCACTGTCCCAATATCAATCCCCAAAAACCATACACGAAAGACTTGGTGACCACGACCCAAGAGAAGGGTGGATGCTCCCTCAGAACACAGCGGGTCACCACAGAGCAAACGGATCACAGATCGAGGCCCAAACGAGCAAACTCCCAAAATAAAACAGCACTGCTCCTGCAAATATCGGACACGTCCGGTATTATATCGGACACGTCCGGTATTTTCGGACACGTACGGTATGATCTCGGACACGTCCAGGATTTTCAGCAGCAAGCTGACCAAAAGAGAAAAATCCGAAACCCCATCAAACGGTGTCCAAAAATCATGAAATTTTAACCATAGCTCTTTAGACACCAAGGGAAGATCTCCACAAAATTTCAGCTCAAAACTCCAAAGTGAGAAATATCGGACACGTCCGGTATGATATCGTACACGTCCGGTATGAACGAGCAGTTTCTCGGGAAAAATTAAATCAAGCCATAACTTGATCAAATCAACTCCAAATGACTTGAAACTTTGCACAAGAGTTCACAAGCGAGTAGAAAGGCAACCTCTAAAAGATCATAGCCCGAGACAAACTCTAACTCCGTGAATCGAAGGAATTGAAGAAAAACCCCCAAAAATAGGTCAAGAACTAAAATTGCCCGGATCTGCGATCTCGTGAGGAATTAGTGGATTTCCTTCGGTGGAAAGCTTCTACTCATGTCACTGATCGATCCAAGGCAAACTAGAGGAAGAAACCCTAAAGGAAAAAATGAAAACTGGAGGAGGTGAGGGAGATGGGGGCTCCCTCATCCTATTTAACAGGGCTATTACACATTCCCAGTTTTGCCCCTGGATACAAATGAGTTGAACCGCTAAGCCCAAAGGCGTTGTTGTCCAACCCGGTGTAATCTTGATCCGACGGCCACCGCGCCTTCTCACCGGTAGCTTCGCCTCGACGCGAACTCCCCGATGCCGCCACGTGCCGTCCGTCCCTCCTCGGAACCTCCGCCCAGGTTTTGAGGCCCAAACCCGTAAACCGTCCATCCGATGGTTTTGAGGTCCAAACCATCAAACCGTCCGCGAGTAGCGTACTCCATACGCGTCCCCCGCCATCCGACGCGTGTCACCGCCGTCCTCGACCGGCCGGCCCGCCAAGTCCTCCTAAGCCTCGCTCGACTCACGCGTCCGCCGTCTTGACCCGGTCAACACCGTCACTCCATGTCTTCTTGCACTTGTCGATGTCCCAAGTGTCAGCCACCGTGGCTAGTCACCCGGCCTCTGGGTCCCTCGGTCCAAGCCTCACGTCCGTCCTTCACCGCTCCCGGTCTGTCGGCACGGCACGTCCTCCTTGACCTTCACCTCGCCGTCGACCACCGCATCCGAGCTCCACACCTGCACAACACAAGCCAAAAGACATGTCGCACACATAGCTTTCGCCATGGTAGGGTTAGTCACCACTCAACCTACTTCGTGGATCACATTGACAATCACTCATCACAAAACGAACACACAAGGGTACTTGTCAACCTTGTGTTCGCAACAGTGCTTGTGTTCACCTTTTCCCTGTTCAAGTCTGGCCAAAGTATGTGTATTATCATCTCTTATATTTGTAATTATATTTTCTCTCTCAAATTATTTCGTATTTTCAAGTGTCATTATGCACTGACCGTGTAACTAATGTATGCAGGCATCCAGGATCCTTATGGCAGACACATGATGTTAGCTTGCACTGGCAAGTGGGACTGAGATCTGCTCGGTGGAAGCTCGTCTCCAGCACGCAGTACACATACTCTGTTCACATGCAGACTGTCGACATACTGCCAAATCATGGTTGCCTTGGGCTGATGGCGCTTGGAGTCATAACATGGTGAAGCAGAGTGCTGGATATAGTCATTTTGTTCAGACTTTGGCACCAGCGTGTTTCATATTTATTCTTGTGTTCGTATATTTGGGGAGATAATTTATTCTGAGCCCAGCAAGCACTGTATGTTAATCCTATGCTTTGTAGCCTGCAGCAACATACATACATACATACATACACATCCTCTGCTTTGAGAGGAAGGAAATCGTAACAGAAACAACAGCTCAATGGAATCAAATCCTCTTGTGTGCGCAGTACGGCTTACTATGAGTTCTGATGTAACGAACTTTATTTATGCAGAGGGATGGGATCATCTCTAGCAGGACTTCTGATGTAACGAACTTTGTCAAATCCTATTCCTTTCTGCTGTGGGAGCGGGGGCTCATCCATCATCTCTAGCAGGCAGATTTCAGTGTTCGACACATGCAAAGACACGATCGACCAAATCATGACAAGCCAAGAAGCCGGTGCGTGGTCGAGGTGCCCGCCTCGATGGATGTCAGCTGGCCTTTGGGCTGGACGACGCCATAGTTTCAATTGCAGCTCAGGAGGAAGCAAAAGTTTCCATTTTTCCGGGCCACACAGGGCGTCAGGCCATCAGATAATATTATATAATTAGCTGAGTGCTAATATAAACAGCTGGAGAGGCCGGTGAGACTGCAGCACTAGGTATATTATATGCATCCATTCCATGGCAAATCTTTATTTATTTATTTATTTATTTATTTCAGTGTCTGTCATCCAAAAGCAATGTGTTGTGTTGGCATGGCAGATTATTATTATTATATTATACATACCCAGCAGACATAACATGAGAGCAGGAGCAGCCACGTACCAAATTTTTTATTCAGACGAGAAAAAACACTGAGCATCTGAAGGGAAGGGTGAAGAATGGGGGAAGGGAGGACGGACCCTGCAATGTAAAACAACTCAATTAATTAGGAACTTTGCAAATTACCAATCATCAAGCAGAGCATAACTTGCCGTGTATGAAATACGGAACTCGCCTTCCTACGTAGTATTCATTCTGGAGCTCCATCCACCTGCATGCCGGGCATTGAATGAATACAACTCATAATGAATTCCAAAAGCCATGGAGTACGTAGTAGGAAAATGGAATACAACTCATACCTGCTTCCATGCCAGTTCTACTTTGTCACTCGATCCTTAGAGTGTGTTGCAAGCCTTGTATCTATCTTTGTCTCCTTTATTTTTCGCTCTGTTTTTTCGGGTGCACCTGCCTACAGCAAGCTATACATAACGGCCACACCATACGCACTTGTCACCTTGCCTGTGTCACCGGCAATCACATCCTCAAGAGGCAGAAGCAGAGCAGGTAGCAGCCCAAGCCCCGCGCGCCTGCAAATTGATATCCTCAAGAGCAAGAGGCTTTTAAAGATGGACAAACTTTGGCCCCCGTTTGGCAGGGCTCGCTTAGTTCATATTCTAAAGTAAACTTTATTTATCCTGGTAATCGATATGCCATCAGTTTGGTACTATCTGCTTGCTCTTGCTTTGGCCAAAAAAACCAGTTGTATGGGTGAGTGGCGCACTCTACTCAGTTGTGCGGTTTTTGGGCCCAGTTTTCATTCGAAAAACTGAACAAGCACTTGTTTTTGTGTTTCTTTGTGTGATAAAGATTATGGCTAAGCGTTTGCCGTCCCTTAGGAAAAAAAGACACACATGACTCTGTATAGATTGCCATGGGCTGGACGACGCTTGGAATTATAATATGGTGAAGCAGAGTGCTGAATAGAGTCCTTGTGCCCAAACTTTGGCACTAGTGTTTTCATATTCTTTTGCTTGTAAATTAATTAAGGTTCCGCCTTGGATTGTTATGTAGCGTGCAAGAACTGTATGTCAATCCTCTGCTTCGTAGCCTGCACCAACACATCCTCTGCTCTGAACGGAAGGAAACACCACCTGCAACGGCGCTACTTTTGGAACCAAGAAATGAGAAAAGACATACAAACAAATATATATGCATCGGAATCAAGAAATGAGAAACAAACGTATACAAACAAACAATTTGGTGCCGTTGGTCGGGAAAATAATGCTTGTCTTAGACGTTAAATGAACAGTATCCCAAGTTATATAGTACTGATGAGGACATGTATAGACGGTGATTTATTACTGATTGCATTGTCAAATGGGGACGAACAAGACTGATAGACTAGGCAAGTCTCCCTCGTTTATCCGATGGTGAAAATGTTTAGA
The DNA here is from genome assembly GCF_019320115.1 of Miscanthus floridulus. Taxonomy (NCBI): domain Eukaryota; kingdom Viridiplantae; phylum Streptophyta; class Magnoliopsida; order Poales; family Poaceae; genus Miscanthus; species Miscanthus floridulus. Next base: position 133,781,907 of record NC_089589.1, read on the forward strand.
TGCAAATTTAAGTGCTACTTAGATTATTGTTTATAATAGTATAGGTATCGTCTAGTCTAGATCAACATTTTGGCTTACTTAGTTTTTCTATAACCATAGAGGTGAGTTGTAGATTCAAGGTGCTACTCTAGACTATTTTATATACGAAAATATTAATACCAAAAAAATTTTCAGAGGTAGGTGTTTTTGATTCATAGAGGTGGGTAGGTTGTCTTCCTCTTACAAAATGTCACTGTTAATCGCCATTTACATAGGTCGGAATGTCCTCTGAAAATTAAAATTGACGCCTCTAAAAATCGTCATTTACAGATGCAGTTGGACTGTCCGTCTCTAAAAATCGATTAACTGTAGCATCTCTAGCAGGCAGATTTCAGTTTTCGACACATGCAAAGACACGATCGACCAGCTACCGCCAAATCATGACAAGCCAAGAAGCCGGTGCGTGGTCGAGGTGCTGGGAAGAAATAAAGTAAAGCGTGCCGGCCTCGATGGATATCAGCTGGCCTTTGGGCTGGACAACGCCATATTTTCAATTGCAGCTCAGGAGGAAGCAAAAGTTTCCATTTTTCCGGGCCACACAGGGCGTCAGGCCATCAGATAATATTATATAATTAGCTGAGTGCTGATATAAATAGCTGGAGAGGCCGGTGAGACTGCAGCAGTAGGTATATTATATGCATCCATTCCATGGTAAATCTTTATTTATTTATTTATTTCAGTGTCTGTCATCCAAAAGCAATGTGTTGTGTTGGCATGGCAGATTATTATTATTATATTATACATACCCAATTATACTTTGTCACTCGATCCTTAGAGTGTGTTGCAAGCATTGTATCTATCTTTGTCTCCTTTATTTTTCGCTCTGTTTTTTCAGGTGCACCTCCCTACAGCAAGGCCACACCATACGCACTTGTCACCTTGCCTGTGTCACCGGCAATCACATCCTCAAGAGGCAGAAGCAGAGCAGGTAGCAGCCCAAGCCCCGCGCGCCTGCAAATTGAGGTGGCAACTCCGTCCTCTCCCGTTGCTACAGAAATCTTCTTCTTTTAAGAGGCACAATAATGCCTCTTGCTTGCATCGTTTCTTCTCTACTGTTTCAATTGCATGTGTATATATATGTTTGCTTTCGCTAGCTAGCCAATCTGTATGCACGTATTCCAGCGTCAACATTTATATACACTCCATGCCATGGATGAGGCCTTGCAAACCCCATAGGTTAACATTTTAGATCGAGTCACATGGTAATCATTAATTATATATTCTCCTTAAATGAGCATTGCATCCAGTTTAGATGTGAGTTAGCTAATCTTAAGGTGATTTAATTAATCTGGTGCGTGCACACTGGCCCCTAATTACATTGGCTGCTCATTACAATTAATATAACGAAAGACCAATTAAATGAGCTTGCAGCTATTCCGATGAGACTAATCTGTGCTGGGTTACTTGTTTACGTAGAACGTCCTCTGGAGCCATGGCCGCCATCCTGGATGCTATGGCACCCTACGTGACGAAGCTGATAGCGGACATGGCCACAGAAGAGGTGGCCATGTTCCTGGGTGTGTCTGGCGAGACTGAAAAGCTCCAAGATAACATGGAGAGCATCAACTGCTTCCTTGCCGATGCTGAGAGGAGGCGCATCGCTGAACACATCATGCAGCGATGGGTGAGGAAGCTCAAGGACGCCATGTATATATGATGCCACTGACCGTGTAAACTAATGTATGCAGGGATCCAGGATCCTTACGGCAGAGCCACATGATGCTAGCTTGCAGTGGCAAGTGGGAGTGACATCTGCTTGGTAGAAGCTCGTCTCCAGCACACAGTACACATTCTCTGTTCACGTGCAGACTGTCGTCATAGTACTAAATCATGGTTTGTTCACTCTTGTAGTCTTGACCATGTATATTTGTACACTCCATATATATTTTTTGAAGTAATGGACCTATATATATTTGCACAAGTAATGGGCCTGACGTCCTGGATCTTGTAATGGACCGAATGTGTGGTGATGAAAGCAGACATGTAGTATGAACATTGTATTCTGACCTGATTGATGATAATGAAATCAGGCATCCCAATCATTATTGTTGGTCGATCTTACTCAGCCTCCTCAATGTAATGGCGATTATGGAGTTTTCCTCTCCTCTAATCTCGTGGCAACACCATATGTGTCCTCTGCTTCTATCGCCTGCACTGCACCAATATATGAAGGCCCTCTGCTTTCTGAGGGAGACAGACGAGCCTTCACTTTGAGCTGTGACTGAGGAATATAATGGTTCATTCATAATTCTTTGGAAGCACGGGACAGCATGCAGTTCAGTCAACAGAGTAAGGACGAAGTATAACAGAGAAGAGACAAAGCAGAGCACAGCAGAGCACAGCCACCCTCTCGTCACATGGTTATTGGGCCTTGCACCAGAACACCTCTGTCGCTTGGGCTCTCAGCATGTACGAGGACCTTACCAACCTGATACTATATATGTGCAGAACTTCCCTTCAGTTGTCGAGCTTGACGTGTCCCTCTGCCCCAAGCCCAAGAGGGCCACTGGCCTCAGCAACGCACAAGATTAGTATCCTCCGCTGTCTAAATCTGCAGGTGCTTCAAGGTGTCCCCGCACTCGACATATGCAATCGATTGTCCCATGCTCAAGAGGATCAACAACCTCTCTTGGTTACAGAAAATCAGGATCATCGGTTGCCCAAATGAGCAGGTGCTAAAAGGAGTCCCATCACTAGACAGCATGAGATGAGACTATTGATGCCACCATGGAGACACTTTCGGAATACCGAACATCAGTAAGCCCGAGGTATCTCGGGTTGATAATTGTTCTTGTTAAGAGGCAGCTCATCTGAGAACGACAAGATCAGCAATATCAAGTCAGTCGACTACTTTCCTGAAGATGAAGACTAATTGTTGTGCCGCCAGATCAGAAATAAAGCAAGTGTATATTTAGCCAGGGCCAGGTAGTTAATAATTTTCTCACTTCTGCTATATTTCAGGTGCCTGAATTTTAAGTTGATTTCAGGCAATACTCTTGTACTACCAACTAGTACAAGTAATAAATTGTTACTTTTGTTATTTGTCTTTGTGTTATAACACATTAAATTTTTGTTCTTGTCTTTCTATACAATAATTGTAAATTGTTAATTATCTTTGTGCAAACACAAATCAGATTTTGTTGGATTTGTAGTTTTGTCTAATGGTTTTTTATTCTCAGTACCAAAAAATCACGGATTGCACCTACAGAAATTACAGTGAACGGAATCTGCAATTTTAATATAAATATATGCAATAACCGTCCCCCGAAGGGAAACTAATTTTAGCAAATCCCTTCAGTTGCAACACATTGCTCGTCTTAGTATGTATTTTTGATGCAACCAACTTTATTTATGCAGGGATGGGATCCTATACATTCCTTTCTGCCATTGGAGCGCGCGGGGGCAGGGATCATCATCTCATCTCTTGCTGGCAGATTTAATTTTAGTTTTCTACACTGTCACATAGAGGACAGTTGCAAAAACACCGATCGACCACCTACTGCCAAATCATGAGAAGCCAAGAAGCCGGCGTGGCCGGGGTGTGTGCTGGAAAGGAAAGGAAAGGTATCTGGCCTCGACAGATATCAGCTGGCCTCGACGGATGTACGCCAAACTTTTTATTTTTCCCGGCCACACAGGGACACAGCGGGGTGTCAGATAATATTAATATTATATGGTGAATTAGCAGAGTGTTGATATAAGCTTGATGGGGCAATTTCTTATTTGGCCCTGGTTTAAAGTTGTCTTTCTTCCTTGACCTTAAAACAAAATTTCTTACCTATTTGGCCTCACTCGAAGTTTCATTTTCCAATCTGGCCTTACCGTCTCCCGCCTCTAACACCGTTAAGTGGCATATGAAATGACCAAACTGCCCCTGAGATATTATGAGAAACCAAAAGTCACCCAGGCAGCATAACAACATAATTTTGAGCAATTTGAATCTAATTTTCATAACATAAAAATTTGTGTTATTACGTTGTTATGCTTTCCATGTTGTTCTCTAGCTTCTCAAAATTATGTTGTTATGCTGCCTGGGTGACATTTGGTTTCTCATAATGTCTCAGGGGCAGTTTGGTCATTTCATGTGCCACTTAACGGTGTTAGAGGCGGGATATGATGGTAAGGCCAGATTGGAAAACGAAACTTCGAGTGAGGCCAAATAGGTAAAAATTTTTGTTTCAGGGCCAAGGAAGAAATACAACTTTAAACCAGGGCCAAATAAGAAATTTTCTCTTGATATAACGAGCTGGAGAGGTGAGACTGCAGCACTAGTTGTATCCTTGCTTGCGCACGTGTGTGTGTATTTCTATATGAGTTGTACAACTAACGGAGATGTGAGGACTTGCGCACGTACTAGTGTTGTGTGCATGATTTCAACCTATTGACAGGTTTTACTATAGAACATGTATGTTACGTCCCTCCCTTGTTAATTAATGTAGTCTATTGACTTGGAACAAGTATATTATACGCATCCATATGGCAAAAATATATGCACCCACAAGGCTCGCGCGGAGACAGGGATCATCATCTCTAGCTGGCAGATTTAATATCAGTTTTGTACACTGTCACACGGAGGACAGTGGCAAAGACACGATCGACCACCTACTGCCAAATGATGAGAAGCCTAGAAGCCGGCGTGGCCGAGGTGTGTGCTGGAAAGGAAAGGGAGCCGGCCTCGACACAGGGACACGGCGGACTTGCACACGTACAGTACGTACTAGTGTTGTGTGCATGCTTTCAACTTACTGACAGGTTTTACTATCGAACCTGTATGTTCCCATCCCTCCCTTGTTAATTAATGTAGACTATTGACTGAGAACAAATATATTATACACATCATATCCATATGGCAAAAAACTATACACCCACAAGACAAGCACACCCCGCCTTAAATTTGCTCCAGCTCAGCCCCTACATCCGCGGTTGTGAAAATCCTCACCACCAATGTGAGTGTCACCAGCTGTGGCCTTGACCTCAAAGATACCCTCGATGGGAAAAAAAATGGGTGGGGACGGACCGTCCCCATGATGCAACCATAGGCCCCCATCATGGATTTGCGACATATGTCTATGTGCATGCATCCAACGTATAAGAGAGATGTAGTTTTTCTTTCCAATTAGTCCTTCTAAATTTAAGCAATAGTTTCATTTGTTAGATGGACACGTGTACCAAACTTACTCTGGGTGCCCAATGTTACTCCATGGGGGCCATCCCAGCCTAAATTTTTTTTTTCTGAGATGAGAGACATCAAAAGTCTTGCCTGCAATGGAAGGTCAAATATAAGAACATTAATGCCAAGGCCATAAGCAATAGCAGGAGCTGTCGGCTCACAGATGATGGCCAGGTGCGCATAACATTTTGACCAGCGATTACTCCCATCATCCTTGGTGGCCTGCGACTGAAGTAGGCCAGGCGGGAAAAAAGGTTCTTGAATGAGGTGTGTTGATGAATGAAACGTTGAGTAATAAACCCCACCGCAAGCAGACATGCATAGAATGAACAAACACAGTCATATATATACACAGATACTCTGCTTTGCAAGGAAGGAAAACATAACGGATCGGAGCAGATCACAACCCAAATGCCATGTATGCAAGGAGACTAGAAAAATAACTTGAGAGCATCTGACGCTGAAGCAGGGGAGGGAAGTGGAAGCGATGTACACAACTCTAAAGTAAGGCATAACTTGCCATGTGCGCAACTCTGACCTGCTGACGGTGCATGTTGTCTGTGTACAAAAAACCCTGCTGCGAGATTCCAGAAGGAAGGAATTGTAAGTGAGACAGAACAACTCTAAAGTTTGGTTCCTAAGAGTGTGTAACAAGCATTGTATCTTCGTCTCCTTTCTTCCATTAACATACAGCCTGTTCGGGAGGCCGTATCGTATCGTGGATTATTTACTACTGGCTGGTTTGATGTGAGAGAAAAACACTGTTCCTGGCTAGAAATTTACGATCGTTTACGAGCAAGCGAACAGGCTGATAGCGGCTGTGGTGGCAGATGTATTGCCTTTAACAAAAGCGGCTGTGGTGGCAGTTGTCATGTAACACCCGGTTTCAAGGACAAAACCTGATGTACACCATATGTGAGTCTTTAGAAACAAATCTCACATATAGCTACAAATGAAGGGGTAGTATCAATAAACAATGCTTAATAACATAACGTACATAGTATAAAAGATATAACCTTAGAAAGCAATCAACGGATAGACAACTCTGATCTCCGGGTGCAGACTTCACTCCACTGGATCCAACTGACTGGTTGATCACAAGCCTAACTCCTTCAGACTCTAGCAAACTGTTATCCAGCCTGAGGTGTGGGGGAAATTGCAAGGGTGAGTCCATGTCGAACTCCACAAATATAGCAACAAGGTAGTGTAGTCCATAACCACATGATCAAGTGTAATTGAATAATGAATTGCACATAAACAATTTAAATGAACATACAACAATTCCCTCAGTTTTCCGGGCTGCCCGTATCCGTGGGCACGGCTATTATAATAGTTTTACACTCTGCAGAGGTTGTACACTTTCACTGTGAGTCATGATTTTCAAATGTATGGGTTTGCAAGGTCCAAAACACCGGAAACCATATAAAGCCACCCAAGAGCTCGTCTAACCGGCCAGGGCCGCAGGGTCATCAGATATAGGAACCCCCCTTCCAAAAATAAAGTAAAAAGGCCGCTTCCAAAGCTAGGCTCAACAGGACAGAGGTTGTCCTATACCCAACTCGCAGACCTCTAACCAGCTAGAAAAGGGTTTCTTAAGCAACTAGAGCCAGAGCCATATAGCCCTCACAGCTGTACTGTAAATCCCAGCTTTTGCCAAAGGATAACATTCATCATTTATGTTTATATCACATTTCATTAAACAAGCCCAAGATCATGGTCACAGAAAGAAAACCCAAGCTATACTTGCCTTTTAACTTAGATCCTTCTTCAAGTCCAAATCTTCAATGAACTGCCTCTTCTTGACCAACAACTTTTCTAGATCAACAACTTCTTCTTGATCACCATGCAAAACTCACCGACTGGACAAGACCGAAAAGCACCACACAAGCATCCGAACAAGCATGCATAGCAAACATACTAGATTAGAACAATACACCAATCAATGAAAAGATTCGAAATCTAATCTACGCATTGCTACGATCACACACACGCGAAAGGCACACTAATCGAAGCTACGGTAAAACAGAAACATCTATCGAAGGATTTACGTTGGAAAGAAAACTATATGCTTTATCTATTTTAATGATCATAAAACATGTATAAGATATCTCAGGGGAATATCTAAAATTGAGTTAAGTCATTTTATACTTGAGTTATTAGATTTAGAAAACTAAGATAAATTAATCATACCTTAATTATAAATATTTTGATATCATTTATGCAAATTAAATTGAAATATAATAACAAATGAGAGTATATATATTCAAAGTATATATGTCACATTTAAACTTGACAAATTAAAATTTAAAGACATACATGTTTATGTCACTAATTAATCATATTTTATTAATTAACATATCTCATATTATATAAAGTATTTAAACTTTACTTTAGAAATATAGAACACGTGAGAGCAACTAATAGAACAATTATATTATGTCTCATAATTGATCTAAGCAAGTCATAATTAAAAAGGCATTAATGTTGGCATACGTCATATTTTATAATTATAAAAGATTATATATATACTTTTAGTCATTTAAACATCTATAAATTAAAAACATAAATCATGTGACAGGATAAACACTATTACTAATGCGTAGATCTTGCCGCTATGAATCTAACGCAACTTGAATGGACTAAAACGGATCTAAGATGCAGAAGATATGATTTAAACAAGATTTCTTTTAGTCGAATATTAGATTAAATCTAATCACGAATTTTAAAAGTTAAAAACATACTGAACAGTAGTATAAACATGTAGATTATGAAATTACGAACCTAACGCAAGTTGAACGGGTCAAATCGGAGTTAAAACGGAGAAACGGCGGGGATCCATTATTGATTGTATGTGGTGTATTTCTATCGTATTGTTGGATTTGTTTTTCTATAAGAAAACGGCCATAATGTGTGGGTGACGTGACGATGATGTCATCAAGCTAGCAAGAGCAAAAACTGGACACGCATGATGGAAACAACAGTTAGCAACGATATGCGACGTACTTTCCTCGGCATGCTCGGCGTAGATGCTAATATATATCTCACGTTAGCAAAAGCACACAGCAGAAAGAACGAATCGATCGAGTCAGAGCTAGAACAGATAAATAACTTGGGATCAAATATGCTAAGACTGGACTACAAGGATCTGGATTTGTGCGGAAAGACATGGATAGAAAGTTACGTAGTTTGTCCACATGATCTGTGCTCATACCTGACCAAAGATGAATTGAGCGCCCTGCCGCTCGGCCGGCTTGCTGCACCCACAAGGATGGTCGGCATTGAGTGCTAGCAATTGTTGTAATGAAGCTCCTGGCTGTGACGGGTGGGAAGGTCAGCTCGGCAAGATTCAGCATGTCCGTGGTAGCTTCCTTCAAGATGCATGGATGGGCAAGCGGACAAGGTTGATTGGCTCACATGCATGGGGTAGTCAGACGATGATCTCGTGCAAAGATTATGGGAACACACGAACGTGAGCGGAAGTTGACATATGAGAATTATTAGAGGAGATAGATCGATGGTTATAGGCTCACCAGCGTTAGACGTTTGATGGAGAGCAGAGTCGGACATGTAGAAGATGACCACGACATGGCCTTCTCGTGATCTTGCGAGTTTCTGGCAAGGATTAGACAATGGCCACCAGCAGCGTGCGAAGTCTTAAGACGGTGGTGTGGCTCTCCATCGCCTGACGGGCGGCGACGGCGACGGCAACGGCGAGAGAAAGAGCAGAAAAATATAATTTACTACATGAGGGATTTCCCAAACTAGGGGCTCCCCATACGGTAGTTTTGGTGTGCTTAGTTCAAGGGATTGGTACATATATATAGGGCGGAGAACTCCCCACATCTACATCGACTAGCAATATGGTACTAATTGATGTTGCACCCTCCACCTTTACTAATAGGCCTAATTAATTATTAAAGCCCATTAGTAAATAAAGACATGGACCTTTGGGCATGAGGAAATCTGAGATATTTTATTATTTTCGGAATTAATTAATTTCATGGATAAAATAATTCTAGAAAAGTCCAGAATTGAATTTTAAGCCACGAAAAATACTCCGAAGGATCCAAAAATTCAGGGAAATTTCTCAGAGATATTTTAGAACAAGACGAACCCAAATAACGTATTTGGAGCTCATGAAAAGATATTTTGGAGCATTTAAAAAATTTTATTATGCTCACAAACAAGTGGGAACAAGTTCCGGAAAAAGCTAAAGAAATTCGCGAGGTATCCACGGAGATAGGTTGATGAATAGTGAGCAGGAAGGAGTGATTTGGATTTCATGGAAAAGATTTTAGGATACTTCTCAAGCAAATATTAAGTTGAAAAACAAGGAATTTGATCGGTGAGAAAGACTAAGAATTGCTGGAGAAAGAAGATCGACTTACTAAACGCATTTTTAAAATCTTTTCTCACAACATGAAATAAATCAACAACCAAACATCACATCAAGCAATAACTTGTCAAATTAATTTGAAAAAGCTTGAAAATTCACATTTTTCCTATAACTAAGTTTACACTAGTTCAAACTAAGATTGGTAAATTTTATCCAAATATCAAAACATTTATTTTAATTAGTGTTTTCTATGCACAACCCAAAATTAGAAATTTTGGGGTGTGACAATTCTACCCCACTTAACAGGAATCTCGTCCCGAGATTCGAAGAGACTAGAGAGAAAGATAGGACGGATCTTCATGCCATGTTGCTTGAGATACTCAGGACTTGTTGTTGTTGACAGGAGACGCTACCCCACTTAACAAGGGCTTTACTTGACTTTGGAACTTCATCTTCAGGGTCTTTGTTGGATCACAACATTGAGAGGGCATGCAAGCAACACACCAAACAAATCAAGCAAAACAAACACGCAGCATATCACCGAGACTACTCGTACTTCTTCAACTATGGTGGTCATCCTAAAGTGTGGATTATAGATGACGAAAGGCAATCGTAAATTTGAACAAGACAGGGTCAGAAAAGTTTTAGTAAAACAACATAGACAAAACATCAAGAACATAAGAAGTTAATAGCTCAAAGGAAGTTATCAAGGGAGAGACAATAAGACAAGGATGAGAAATAGCAAATCAATGATCCAAGGAGATGGAAAAATAGTTTTATAGCAAAGTAAGCTTTACAAATCGACCAGTGCTAACTAGGCTTGCGTCCTACAGTCAGCATTGCTCTGATACCACTTGTAACACCCGGTTTCAAGGACAAAACCTGATGTACACCATATGTGAGTCTTTAGAAACAAATCTCACATATAGCTACAAATGAAGGGGTAGTATCAATAAACAATGCTTAATAACATAACGTACATAGTATAAAAGATATAACCTTAGAAAGCAATCAACGGATAGACAACTCTGATCTCCGGGTGCAGACTTCACTCCACTAGATCCAACTGACTGGTTGATCACAAGCCTAACTCCTTCAGACTCTAGCAAACTGTTATCCAGCCTGAGGTGTGGGGGAAATTGCAAGGGTGAGTCCATGTCGAACTCCACAAATATAGCAACAAGGTAGTGTAGTCCATAACCATATGATCAAGTGTAATTGAATAATGAATTGCACATAAACAATTTAAATGAACATACAACAATTCCCTCAGTTTTCCGGGCCGCCCGTATCCGTGGGCACGGCTATTATAATAGTTTTACACTCTGCAGAGGTTGTACACTTTCACTGTGAGTCATGATTTCCAAATGTATGGGTTTGCAAGGTCCAAAACACCGGAAACCATATAAAGCCACCCAAGAGCTCGTCTAACCGGCCAGGGCCGCAGGGTCATCAGATATAGGAACCCCCCTTCCAAAAATAAAGTAAAAAGGCCGCTTCCAAAGCTAGGCTCAACAGGACAGAGGTTGTCCTATACCCAACTCGCAGACCTCTAACCAGCTAGAAAAGGGTTTCTTAAGCAACTAGAGCCAGAGCCATATAGCCCTCACAGCTGTACTGTAAATCTCAGCCTTTGCCAAAGGATAACATTCATCATTTATGTTTATATCACATTTCATTAAACAAGCCCAAGATCATGGTCACAGAAAGAAAACCCAAGCTATACTTGCCTTTTAACTTAGATCCTTCTTCAAGTCCAAATCTTCAATGAACTGCCTCTTCTTGACCAACAACTTTTCTAGATCAACAACTTCTTCTTGATCACCATGCAAAACTCACCGACTGGACAAGACCGAAAAGCACCACACAAGCATCCGAACAAGCATGCATAGCAAACATACTAGATTAGAACAATACACCAATCAATGAAAAGATTCGAAATCTAATCTACGCATTGCTACGATCACACACATGCGAAAGGCACACTAATCGAAGCTACGGTAAAACAGAAACATCTATCGAAGGATTTACGTTGGAAAGAAAACTATATGCTTTATCTATTTTAATGATCATAAAACATGTATAAGATATCTCAGGGGAATATCTAAAATTGAGTTAAGTCATTTTATACTTGAGTTATTAGATTTAGAAAACTAAGATAAATTAATCATACCTTAATTATAAATATTTTGATATCATTTATGCAAATTAAATTGAAATATAATAACAAATGAGAGTATATATATTCAAAGTATATATGTCACATTTAAACTTGACAAATTAAAATTTAAAGACATACATGTTTATGTCACTAATTAATCATATTTTATTAATTAACATATCTCATATTATATAAAGTATTTAAACTTTACTTTAGAAATATAGAACACGTGAGAGCAACTAATAGAACAATTATATTATGTCTCATAATTGATCTAAGCAAGTCATAATTAAAAAGGCATTAATGTTGGCATACGTCATATTTTATAATTATAAAAGATTATATATATACTTTTAGTCATTTAAACATCTATAAATTAAAAACATAAATCATGTGACAGGATAAACACTATTACTAATGCGTAGATCTTGCCGCTATGAATCTAACGCAACTTGAATGGACTAAAACGGATCTAAGATGCAGAAGATATGATTTAAACAAGATTTCTTTTAGTCGAATATTAGATTAAATCTAATCACGAATTTTAAAAGTTAAAAACATACTGAACAGTAGTATAAACATGTAGATTATGAAATTACGAACCTAACGCAAGTTGAACGGGTCAAATCGGAGTTAAAACGGAGAAACGGCGGGGATCCATTATTGATTGTATGTGGTGTATTTCTATCGTATTGTTGGATTTGTTTTTCTATAAGAAAACGGCCATAATGTGTGGGTGACGTGATGATGATGTCATCAAGCTAGCAAGAGCAAAAACTGGACACGCATGATGGAAACAACAGTTAGCAACGATATGCGACGTACTTTCCTCGGCATGCTCGGCGTAGATGCTAATATATATCTCACGTTAGCAAAAGCACACAGCAGAAAGAACGAATCGATCGAGTCAGAGCTAGAACAGATAAATAACTTGGGATCAAATATGCTAAGACTGGACTACAAGGATCTGGATTTGTGCGGAAAGACATGGATAGAAAGTTACGTAGTTTGTCCACATGATCTGTGCTCACGTACCTGACCAAAGATGAATTGAGCGCCCTGCCGCTCGGCCGGCTTGCTGCACCCACAAGGATGGTCGGCATTGAGTGCTAGCAATTGTTGTAATGAAGCTCCTGGCTGTGACGGGTGGGAAGGTCAGCTCGGCAAGATTCAGCATGTCCGTGGTAGCTTCCTTCAAGATGCATGGATGGGCAAGCGGACAAGGTTGATTGGCTCACATGCATGGGGTAGTCAGACGATGATCTCGTGCAAAGATTATGGGAACACACGAACGTGAGCGGAAGTTGACATATGAGAATTATTAGAGGAGATAGATCGATGGTTATAGGCTCACCAGCGTTAGACGTTTGATGGAGAGCAGAGTCGGACATGTAGAAGATGACCACGACATGGCCTTCTCGTGATCTTGCGAGTTTCTGGCAAGGATTAGACAATGGCCACCAGCAGCGTGCGAAGTCTTAAGACGGTGGTGTGGCTCTCCATCGCCTGACGGGCGGCGACGGCGACGGCAACGGCGAGAGAAAGAGCAGAAAAATATAATTTACTACATGAGGGATTTCCCAAACTAGGGGCTCCCCATACGGTAGTTTTGGTGTGCTTAGTTCAAGGGATTGGTACATATATATAGGGCGGAGAACTCCCCACATCTACATCGACTAGCAATATGGTACTAATTGATGTTGCACCCTCCACCTTTACTAATAGGCCTAATTAATTATTAAAGCCCATTAGTAAATAAAGACATGGGCCTTTGGGCATGAGGAAATCTGAGATATTTTATTATTTTCGGAATTAATTAATTTCATGGATAAAATAATTCTAGAAAAGTCCAGAATTGAATTTTAAGCCACGAAAAATACTCCGAAGGATCCAAAAATTCAGGGAAATTTCTCAGAGATATTTTAGAACAAGACGAACCCAAATAACGTATTTGGAGCTCATGAAAAGATATTTTGGAGCATTTAAAAAATTTATTATGCTCACAAACAAGTGGGAACAAGTTCCGGAAAAAGCTAAAGAAATTCGCGAGGTATCCACGGAGATAGGTTGATGAATAGTGAGCAGGAAGGAGTGATTTGGATTTCATGGAAAAGATTTTAGGATACTTCTCAAGCAAATATTAAGTTGAAAAACAAGGAATTTGATCGGTGAGAAAGACTAAGAATTGCTGGAGAAAGAAGATCGACTTACTAAACGCATTTTTAAAATCTTTTCTCACAACATGAAATAAATCAACAACCAAACATCACATCAAGCAATAACTTGTCAAATTAATTTGAAAAAGCTTGAAAATTCACATTTTTCCTATAACTAAGTTTACACTAGTTCAAACTAAGATTGGTAAATTTTATCCAAATATCAAAACATTTATTTTAATTAGTGTTTTCTATGCACAACCCAAAATTAGAAATTTTGGGGTGTGACATGTCAGCAGCGTGGAAACCCAAGCTCTCCATCTACCTAGATCCAAAGCCCAGTATCTGTTCCAGAAGCAAGGAAAAGAACAAACTATCAAGCAAGCACAAATTAAGTTATTATTATAGTTAATTAACAGTACGTGCATTTATCAATCATCAAGCAAGGCATAACGTGCGTGCAATATATATAACAGCAGCATGCAGGTTCCATTCTAAGTTTGGTACTCGATTCTTGTAGTGTGTAGCAAGGATTGGATCGTCGCCTTTTTTTTTCCATTTTCCAGCTGGTCCATCTTATATATATAAGCTAAGGCTCATGCCTGATGCCTTGCCATTTGCCTTACACCCTCAAGAGCAGTTAGCCCAACTGAGACGCAAGCAGTACCTGCAAATTGAGGTGCCTCCATCCTCTATCCCGAAACTATATATGCAGTGAATACTTTAAAGTTCATTTCTGTAATGTCTTCTTACTTGCTTGCTTGCATTGTTCGACCATCCTTTTCCATTATATTCTCTAAACTTCACCTATATCTGTATTTAGAGAACCATGCCATAAATATTTCCCACATATATCTCTAGGTTTTGTTCTGTATACTGTAATACCTTATCACCATTTTTCTTGTGTGAAAATTTCATGAGAGAACTACCATATCTTGAATTTAGAGAGCAGTGCAGCCTCGCCATTTTCATCAAAAGCGTAGCCTCTCTATTGATGGAGAGTGAGAAGCGTGGTTTTAGATTGCAAAAGAGATGGAGAGTGCTTTAGAGAGTCTATAGGAGTCTGCCTTTTTGTTTTGTTTTCTAAATTTTATGATAAAGCGGTGTGTAGAGATACTCTTGGAGAAGTTTGTTTCTCTAGCTAGCTATACATGCATGCATGTTCTATTCACATTAATGCAGGATCATGCCTATAAAATGTACCTGTAGCAAATCTACATGTTAACTGCAAGTTCTATCCTTCTAAAAAAAGGGAAAAAAGAATGAGCGAAATAGGTAGCTTGAGCGAGGCTGGTTCTTTTCCAGCGTTAGTTTTAAACTCCCCGTTGCTCGCCTTTTGGTGTAAGTATAAGCATACTAACGTCTTGATCTTTGAACTCCCAGTTGCTCGCCCTTTTGGTGTAAGTAAGCATACTAAACGTCTAGTATCCCTTGGCAAATCTTAATTCACTTTAAAACAATAGATCTAGATTGAAAAAAAGAATTATCATGATCCAAATTATATGAGGGTCTAGAATAAGGTGATTTAGTACAAGTGGCACAAAAGAATAAATGATCATGTGGTTGTTCTGATGAAACAAGTGTATGATTCTGATGTAATTGTATATGTATAGGACGGACGTCTGGGGGAGCCATGGCCGCAATCTTGGATGCTATGGGACCCTACGTGATGCAGCTGATAGCCGACATGGCAACAGAAGAGGTGAAGATGTTGCTGGGCATATCTGGCGATATTGAGAAGCTAGAGAACAACATGGAAAGTATCAAATGCTTCCTTGCTGATGCTGAGAGGAAGCGCATCAATGAAAAGAGGGTGCAAAGATGGGTTCAGATGCTCAAGAACGCCATCTATGACGCCACTGACATCCTAGACCTATGTCAAATTGAAGCTGACAAGCAGAGGGAGTCGAAAGGTAGCAGCATGGTTGAAAAGGCTCCAGGTTGCTGCCGGCCATTGCTCTCCTGCCTACGGAATCCTATGTTCGCACATATACAAAGAGGCTCACAAGTTCAACTTCGTCATCAATCTAGGCTCCCACCCGGAGCAGAGGATGTCCACTAGCGAGAAGATGACATCTGAGTTTGTTGAGTCAGCTATTGTTGGTGAGAAAATTGAGAGGGAGACAAGGGAGCTTGCTCAAATGCTAACCATCAATGGACACCATGACATCAAAGTGGTGGCCATTGTGGGCCCAGGTGGCATGGGCAAAACCACCTTGGCCCAGAAGATCTTCAATGAGACCACCGTCCAAGGACACTTCAAAGTGAAGATATGGCTAAGCATCACCCAACACTTTGATGAGGTTGAGCTTCTCAGGACAGCAATTGAGCATGCTGGGGGTGTCCATTGTGGGGTGCAAGACAAGACCCTCCTCTTACGGAGGCTCACCAACACCTTGTCCGTGGGTAGGTTTCTCCTGGTCCTGGATGATGTGTGGAGTAATGTATCATGGAGCAATGTGCTTAGTGTTCCAGTCATAAATGCAAGTAAAAATCAACAGGGCAACTGGGTGCTAATCACTACAAGATTAGAAGACCTAGCCCTAAGGACCGGAGCCTCCTACCAACATCATGTCAGCCCACTCAACGAAGATGATGCTTGGTCCTTGCTCAACAAACAATTGCCTCCAACACCTGGCCAAGTTAGTGAACACATATACCATTTATTTTGCAGTTTAATGCACATTATTCCCTTAACTCTATCTATTCAGGGCCTATTTTGACATAGTAGGTTTAGAAAACTATGGTGTTACAAACTAGTTACAATATACAACTCCTAGTAAAGCCATAAGTACGCATCCAAATTATCGTGCTTTGTTGTTGAATCTAAAGTGACGCATGAATATGCATCTAAATAATCCACACTAATCCATTACGTGTCCACTTATACAGGTTTGAACCTTTGAGATATAAGTCTTAGAAGTTTGTGGAAATGTTTAGTACCTATATCTAATCAAATTGCTTGTCTTTGTGCCCTTTATCTCTCTTTTATTCTTTATACATAATAACCATATAGATACTCTGTTACCTCTACCGAAGTGTGATAATTTGACCAAGTAATCTATATGTTTTTCATCAATATTCACTATTTCTTCCTTTTTGTATCACAAAGTTGTGTGTCCGCAATGGTTGTAGTCCATGATGAGCTACGATGTCATGGACTACATCTTTTATCCTATTATTAGTCATTTGTAATTTTCTATGCATATATCTTAAGTTGAAACTCTAGTTGTATATTCACCTATTAAGAAAAAATAGCAGATATTAGGGAATGACCCCCATTACATGGAAGGAGCCACCTTGCAACAAGACATAAAAGCTTAAGAGATCCTAAAGACAACATCCACAGTGATAACCTAAACAACACATATTTGACAATGATTTCCAAGTTAAATCCCAAAAAAGTGCCAGAAAGTTTTGATAATGGCTCATTGGAAACATGGTGAACATTGTGTAACACACCAGCCTGTTAGAAGCATGTAGTTGTGTTGTTGGCCCATGCGTCCCATCTGCCAAATGAGGAGTTATAGTTGGTGTGTTTAGTACCACCTTGGAAGCTTAGGAGCGTGAGGGCGCGTGAGGGCTAGCTTATAATCCTTTTCATTCCAATTGTAGCACCTCTGGGTTAACCTTTTTATTATATAAAGTGATGACGAAAGTGCAAGAGATGTGTTATGCAGACCCATTCCACATGTGGAGCTGGGCTGTAAGCAGATTTCGAACATATGGTGTTATATGTAGTATTCAGAGCATCAACTCTTTTGGCATGTGACCAGGGAGGGGTGTACCAAGGGGTGGTTCTAGGCATCTGCTGTGTGTGGTGAGCTACCAAGTACATCAACCCTTCATGGGATGAATGTAACACCTCAGCCTGTTAGATGCATGGTGTTGGCCCATGTGGCACATGAGCAGTTACAATTGGTGGGTTTATTACCACCTTATATATTTATTAGTGTGAAGGCTTGTCATTGGAAAAATAGCATCTTTGGGTTAATCCTTTTACACAAATTGAGGACTGAAGTGCAAGAGAGTTGCTATGTGTATGCAGGCCCGTTGCACTTGAGGAGCTGGGTCAAATAAGCAAATTCTGGATGCAGAGTATTACACATTGTCATCGGATAATGGCACCAAAAACTTCCTAGTGATGCCCTTGAAACTGTATTAATTATTGCTTCCGTCATTCAAAAATAATTCTCATTTTTTGTTTTATTTAAAAACTTGTCCGGACAAATGACACATCTTTTTTCAAAACTCTTAGGCATTCTTTCATAGCAACGCACGGGCCTTCTTTCATATATTAAAGGCCAAAAAGTTTCTTTATCTTTCATCAATCACATTTGCCCGATGGGATCCAACAGACTCAATCTATTCCATTTGTGTACAACTTAGAGTAGGATGTCTAAGCATGATGCAGAGTCTATTTCCAAAACAAATTGGAATACAAAAGTGTTACCATGGTCCACCACATTTACCTATGTCTGTACAAGTTAAGTGTACGTTTAGGCGTGGTGCATAGCCCGATTCCAAAATGAAATGGAACAAATAACATGATTGTTGAGAGTTTCCTCCCGTACACATATGAGTAAAAATATAGCATGTGTCAAGGCACAATATAGAGTTTGATTTTAGATGAATTGAAACACATGAAGTGATTACTAAATAGATATCCAGCACTACATGAGTAATCTAACTACATGACAAAGTTCCCATTGCAACGCACAGGTATGTTTGCTAGTAATAACCTAAAGAAAACCCCTTATATGCATTTAATTATCCATCTCTATCATCATGAAAATAACAAAAGTAACACCTAAATATGCATCTAAATTACCCATATTTTTCATTAGTAAAAATAATCTAGGTAACATAAACATCTGCATCTAAATTATCGACTTGTACGACTATAAAAAGGTAATAAATGTACCTCTAAATTTGCATCAATATTATTATTTTTTTAGTATTAAACATAATCTAAGGTCACTTATAAGTCTCCAATAAATTACTCATCTCTCCCATCTACATGTAAGATTGGCCACTAAATCATAATTTGATTTTGGCAATTTATGCATTTTTAAGGCATGCTTGATTGGCTCTCGAAATTTTCCATGCCAAATATTCAGTTGTGAAAAGTTGCACAAAAATATTTGTCATCGATTTGTCAACCTAAATGTGCGATGTAGGCAAATTTAGGTAGCAAATTGAATGGAAACCAAAAATTTAGCGTCCATCAACAAATCAGCCAATGCTCCTAATGTGAGGTGGGCCCACAAATTCCAAACTGAACCTTTCTACTCCCTCTGTTCCATAAATAATTCAATTCTCACTTCCCAAGAAGTCAAGTAATTTAAATTTTGATCAAAATTATATAAGAAACTACTAACATTTATGATACAAAGTAAGTGCCATTAAATTATTACAGAATATATTTTCATAATAAATTTGTAGGGAGACATAAATGCTAATATTATTTATTAAAATTTTGTCACTGGAGCTATTTCGGCTAGCGCGAATCCCATAATTGCTCTTTTTGTGACAGGGAGTATTTATCATTTTAGCTTCTTCCGTCCGCGCAAGCGGGGCAGCATATACAAAAGATTATATAGTACAACAAATCGGCTAACTGCTTACCATTATTTTACAAATTAAATATTGTAAATATGTTTTATGAATGGAAATGGTTGTTTGTGCTGGTAGGTACATGGAACAGATCACCTAAAAGTTGTCGGGATGAAAATTATCAGTAAGTATGGAGGTTTACCACTTGCTATCAAAGTGATGGGAGGACTGCTAAGTACGAAGCCCCGAAGCGAGGGTGACTGGGAGGCTGTTTTGAAGCATCATGCATGGTCAGTAGCTGGATTGCCTAAGGAACTGGACAACGCGATCTACTTGAGCTATGAGGATTTGTCTCCCCAGCTGAAGCAGTGCTTCCTATACTGCTCACTTTTCCCTAAAGGTACAACTATTTATCAACGTGAAGTTGTTCCGATGTGGATCAGTGAGGGATTTATCCATCCACCAGACAGAAGCAGTAGTTCATATGATGATTGGCTAGAAGAAATAGCAGAAGGGTATTACCAGGAGCTAATCACGAGGAATCTTATTGAACCAAAATCAGCTCTCACTCGATACTCATGCACCATGCATGACGTGGTGCGATCTTTTGCAGAGTTTATGTCTAAAGAAGAATCATTGGTGGTCCAGGATCAGCAAGATGATGGTGGTAGCAAGATCAGCCATGTACGTCACTTGTCTATAGGATCAACCAAGTCAGCACTAGAATGGGATATTCTACAGAAGCACAAATCAGTAAGAACATTAATTATAAATAAAAGAATTAATGTTCAGCCTAGTGACTCATTTGGGAGATTGTCTACCCTAAGAGTGCTTTTTATAAGGGGTACTGATTGTGATAGATTGGTTGAATCTCTATGTCAGCTGAGGCACCTGAGATACCTTCACTTCCAAGATACAAATATATCTAGGCTACCTGGAGACATTCATAGGATGAAGTTCTTGCAGCACATTGTGGTTAACAGATGTCCACAGCTAGACCATCTTCCTAGCTGCATTACACAGCTTCTGCATCTAAGAACTCTTAACATGTATCTTTCCCATGACAATGTTTTAATACCCAAGGGGTTTGGTCAGTTAAAAAATCTAAGAACACTTTATGGGTTCCGAGTACATTTGGACAAGAATGGGGGCACGGGCTGGTGCAGCTTGGAAGAGATAGGGCCTCTGTCCCAGCTGAGGAAGCTTTCTTTACATGGTCTAGAAAATGTGTCTGCTAGCTCGTCCGCTGGAATGGCCATGATTAGTAGCAAGGAGCACCTTGATTACTTGGAACTAAATTGGACTAGCAGCGGATTCATGGGATTGAGTGATGAAACCAACAAGCAGCAGCAGCAGAGAGTAGTGGAGGAGGTAATTGAGAAGCTCAGCCTTCCATCCAGCATACGACATCTATACATTAAAGGAGGATACTTTGGTAGCCGGCTACCAAATTGGATGATGGCTCCAGCTACATGTGGCTTTAAGAGCCTGAGGATTTTAAGGATGGACAAACTTCATTATTGCACCCAACTCCCTGACGGTCTGTGCCAGCTCCCTAGCTTGGAGACTCTGGCCATTAATGACGCACCTGCCATCAAGAGTGTTGGTCCTGAGTTCCAGTCACCCTCCTCCCTAGCAGTGGGCGGAGTTATTGTCACTACTGGATCAGTAGTAGGTTTTCTTAACCTGGCAACTCTTCGTCTGGCTGGCTTGTGCGAATGGGAGGAGTGGGAATGGGAGGAGCAGGGTGAGGATGCAACAGTAGATGCCATGGCAATGCCTGCACTCAAGGAGCTCATAATTGAAAGCTGCAAGCTAACTTGTCTTCCACCAGGGCTCGCCAGTAGAAGGAGGCATGCTCTAAGAGAAGTGCGCCTGTACAGGCTGAGCAACCTGACATATATAGAGAACTTCCCTTCAGTTGTGGATCTTAGAGTATTGGACTGCCCGGAGCTGAGAAGGATCAGTGATATCTCTAAGTTGCAGAAAATCATTATCTTACACTGCCGAAATCTGGAGGTGCTAGAAGGAGTCTCGTCACTTGACAGCATGGAGATGTATGACGCCACCATGGAGACACTTCCGGAATATGTGACAACAGTAAGACCAAGATATCTCAAATTGACTTGCAGCAAGGAGTTGTATGAGTCCTTGTTAACAGGAAGCTCATCTGAGTACGACAAGATCAGCCATATCAAGTCACGGACCATTTCTGCTGAAGATGAAGATTAATTGCTGCACGACCATACCAGAAATAAATCACGTACTAATATTTTCAGGTAACAAGTGTTCCACATTACTTTTGGTTCACAGTGCAGTGCACCGCACACCTACATGTGCAGTCGTAGTACTTACTACGTAGTAGTACCGCTTAATACGCACTCAATTTTGAAGTATCATTATCCATTGATCCTGTATGTAACTAATATATATGCAGGGATCCTTATGGCGGAGCCGCATCCTGCTAGCTTGCAGCAGCCAGTACTCTGTTTTGCTCAATTGCTCTGCTTGATGCTGCCGGTGGGTGTGGTCAGTGGTCACACCCAGACTGTGTACAGAGGCCTACGAACGACATACTGAGGAATCATTGTAACCGGAGGCACTCTTGTTTTTCTTGGGCCTCTATATTTTATCTACTATGTATGTTTTTATTGAAGTAATGGACCTATGTATATTTGTACAAGTAATGGACCTGAGGTGCAGGACTTGTAATAAACAGGGAGCAGACATGGGAGCACCATAATGGTGATTATGATGTGCTCTGCTTTCTGACGCAGACAGGGCAAATGTCCAGAACGAGCCTTCCTTGTGAGTTGTGGATAATAGACGAACCAAGCATGGTGGCTTTGGTGGCCAAATCGACACTATTTGTCCGTCATTCTTTTTGTCTTAAATCTCGTTCTAACATTGTGAAGCAAAATCGTCTAAAAAAAACTTGTGAAGCAAAATGAACAAAACAAATAAAAGCCACCCTGTATTGCCCGACAGACCAATTCACAATTCCACTTGTAGAAGAAGATATCCGTCAAGTAGCATGTACATAATCTTTTTGAAAAAGAAAAAAGTAGCATGTACATAATGATCTTGTTCTTCCCAGCCCATTCGTGTAAAGCAAACAGATACTTGGATGACAACTACACTGAATGGATTTTTTGTATGAGTCCTTGTTAATACGCAGCAGCTCATCTGAGTACAACAAGATGAGCCATATCAAGTCGCCCACTATCGACTACTCCCATAGTCCCAAAAAGACCGTTGTTTTAAAAATGAACCTGAACAAGCACCTGTCCAGATTCATTCCTAAAACAACGGTCTTTTTTCTGGAACGGAGGGAGTACAATAAGATGAAGATTAATTGCTGCACGGCCATAACAGAAATAAATCACGTAGATATTCAGGTAACTAGTACATATTACTTTTGGCTCACAAGGCAGTGTGCGGTCATACTACTTTACGCAGTACCGCTTAGTACGCACTTTATTTTTTTCAATTATCTCTATGCATGGTTCTTCAGTTATGGCCAAATAGTGTAACGGATTAACAACAGCCACAGTTAAGGAGAGACTGCCCTCCTGGTGGCCCATCCAAACACGCCTGGTTGGACTGCGTAGATGTCAAAGTGTGTGAGCTAGGCCTTAAAGCACAGTCCAGTCTGCCCGAAGGAAAATCCAGATCAAGGCTGGATCCATTGAACCCCCTACTGGGCCCAAGAGCAGATAGGGTGTATTATTGTGTTGCAGGGCCCATAATCTGCTCGACGCTACCCAGGAACTCCGATGTTGGCGCAGGCGGCTGAATGAGCGCCTCCAGCAACATAGGATCCACGCCCATGCCCCCTGCAGGCCCCGACTCATCTCTGGACAGGAGTTCCATCACGGGGAGGGGCTCGGCGCAAACCTCGCGCACGCCCTACGTGTGTATGTACACAATTAATGGAATGGAATCCAACAAAACATGCCAGCTTAGAGCATCGGCAGTGTGTGTCCAAGCCAGTTCTATGCATTTAATGCATGTATAGGACCCGGTACGTTACACTGTGGCGTGGTTTCGATGGAGGAGCAAGTCCAAGATATAGAACCCACCCCCCTTTGCAATAAAAAATATATCACTCTGACACATGACAAATCTCCAACGGTTTCAACTGCCATGAGCTGATGAGCATTTAGATTTCAACGGTCAAGTGAAATGTAGCGTCAAGTGAAATGCAGCGTCACTTGACCATTGCCTTAAAAAAACAGTGTTCCTTGTTGCTTGCTACAGCACAGCGCTTCTTCAAAAGGAGCCCTAGCAGCCTGCTTCCTTCCTCCCAACAATCCCCCCTGCCTCCTTGTTCCCAGCAGCCTCTTCCTTTGCTCCCATCAATCTTTCCCTGCCTCCTTGTTCCCAACAGCCTACACAAAAATAGTGAAGCAAAATCAAAACAACTCAATACTCATGTTTCTTAGTTCATATGGAGCCCTCAGAGGGAAGTTTTGGTAGGTTGCTCGCCACTGATCCCAGAAATCCAAGAGCAGATAACACATGCTTCCAGCACATGCCAAATTTCGCACCCAACACTTTCAACTAGACTCAGTTCCCCACCCCACCACCACCATTCAACCACTCCCATTATCCCCAACATAGTCAACCTACTCATGCCATGCACAACTTGAATCCCTTCGTTGGTGTAGGCAACCTCCAACAGTATGCCCAGTGTTCACCAAGTTATCAAGGTTTTCAACCACTACCCAACTTTAGCTTCCTAGGTGGGATGTTTGTAGATGCTGCTGGTGGTGCATCTTCGCATGGCTTAGATTCAGTAACCCCGCAATCGCAAATAGGAGAGCTGGAGCAAGATGAAGAAAAGGAAGATTCAAGCGCCAGCAACCCTGATGAAGGAAGGAGGGCTGTGAGAATTAATTACACTGAGGACGAGAACCTACGCCTTGTAAGTCTTTGGATTAAGCATTCAGTAGATCCAATTCGTGGCACAGATCAGAGCAGAGAGGCCTACTAGAACAAGATAGCAAAAGCGTTCAATTCGGGCCTGGCTGAAGGTGCAAGAAGAATGTCAAAGGGATAGCTCAAAAGCCATTAGGGAAGAATTAATGCAGTTATTACCAAGTTCAATGGGATCTATGGTCGAATGACCTTTTGTAGTGAGGAATATGATGACATGCTAATGGACAAAGCACGTGCTGCATTCAAAAGAGAAAACAAGAAAAAGTCATTTACACTTGAATATGTCTGGAAGATTATGAGGAAGGAACCCAAATGGTATAGAAGTATACGGTATACCTGGTATGGATTGTTCAGAGAAGAACAAAAGGACAAAAGTAGATGAATCTGGAGCATACACTTCATCTTCCAACCAAGACACAGACAAGGGGGAGACATTCAAAAAAGTACGCCTAGAGGGGCAGAAGAAAGCAAAAGCTAGGAGGAGAGGAAAAGGAAAGGGAAAGGCCATACCACAACCTCCCCTTGGCTCGCAGCCAGATGAAGACATGGTTTTGTTTCACGATGCTATGTTGAAGAGAGCAAGTGCACTAGAGAAAACAGCAGAAGCACCAAAGGAAAAGGTTAGAATGGAAAAGATATGAAAGTACATGCAAATTTCGGGTGAGAAAGCACATATTTTTACAAATTGTGGAAGCATTAGAAAATTGGTCCCCCGTATTTTCAGTTAAGGAGAGATGCATTCGGTAAGGTTGGTCTTTCACCGCTGCAGAAATGCACGGCTGCACTCCGAATGTTAGCATATGGATCACCAGCAGACCTTATGGATGAAGCATTTGGAATTGCTGAAACCACAGCTTTAGAGTGTGTAATCAAGTTTGTTCAAGGTATTAGACACATATATGGGGAGAAATATCTTAGAAGACCTAATGGTGAGGATATCGAATGGTTACTTCAAGTTGGAGAGGCACGAGGGTTCCCAACGTTGGGAAGTCTAGATTCCATGCATTGGCGATGGGGAAATTGCCCAGTTGCATAGAAGGGACCGTTTACCCGTTGTGACTATAAGGTACCCACTATCATGCTCAAAGCTGTTGTCTCCTATGCCGCTGGATTTGGCATGCCTTTTTTGGCACACCTGGTTCGCACAAAAAAAAAAAGACGAAAGTGAAATGGAGGCGGATAGATTACTTGCAACAGCTAAAGCAGTAGCAGCTGGAGGTGGAATCTGACAAGCTCGACTCCAACGGGCCAGATTAAAGTAGATTCTCAAGACAAAATGACGCAGCTATCTACTGCACTTTTTGATATCGCAAGTAACATGATCTAGTCTTACCAGCTCTTGACAGAGATCCACACTGCCTGCTTCCTTGGCTTCACAGAGAATCAGAGTTGAGCCACAGATTCCAAAGGAGAGCAAGGAGAGTCTTCGTTCCATCATGGCAAGTTGGCAACATGCTCGTCACAGCCTTCAAATAGTAACCTCTAAAACTCAGTAGTACTGGATTACTATGTTACTGTAACATGCTACCGTAATTGCTTGAGATTGCTGACTCCTTTGCCTGAATCATATTAGGCCTGTCTGTCTATCAGCAGTTCAGTAGCACCTGAACCTGAATCTTTGCAAACTTGGCAGGCCATCAGATAAAAAAAAATCGACTGTCATCTGAGATACTTTTTTTTTATTGCCGACGTCAGATGCATAGAGTCATAGACAGCATGACGGCATGACACTTTCATTCGTCAACGTTGCCTGATGAGCCACCACCTATTCAAAATTAATGCAGGAAACAGTATGTGTTATGGATGTACCTAGAAAGATGTAAATCTAGATTTGGTCAGAGTCAAACTAATCTTAATCTGACTGAGTTTATGTAAATAGTATCAGTGTTTAACACTCCAAGCAGGTATATTATGAAGATATATTCAATGAAAAATCTCATGAATGCTTACTTAGTAGTATGATAAGTAGTAATATATTTTTATACAAATTTAGTCAAATTTTTTGTCTAATGCTATTTTGAGAATTGAATCCATTTTGGAACGGAGGTAGCAGTATATTGTCGTCGAGCCTTGGCTTGAAGGACCGTTAGTAGGATACCATAGTATATATCAAGACGCACATGCTTAAATTAAAATGACCATATCACAACACACACGTCATTATAATTAAAAGTGATGACTGATCAGATATGGCTTGGAGATATAATTCAGAGAGTGTGGCATATATAAGCCATGTTTCAGCCTTGCCAATAGTATCAGCACATGAAAGTAGTAGATCACGGTAAAATGTCTGCTTGCTCTGCATAGATTCTTAAGATAAAGGTATAATTGAATTTGCATCCAACGGGGGTATATGCTCTTAAGGGCAAATTTTCTGCATTCCCAAGACAAAATGCAGCTGCTATATGCCTATATCCTGTACTTTTTGGCATGGCAAGGAACATACTCATACCAGCTCTGATCTTAACTGATCCACAATTGGGTCAACATACAGTGCTTGCTTTCTTAGCTTCCTTGGCTTTCTTCCTTCCATGGCTTCAAAGCTCAAAGTTGAGCCACAGACCAGATCCATTCCAATTTCCAATGCAGGCAGTGAAAGGAGTCAACACATCTGCAACATTATCGTACCAACCTTCAAATAGTAACCTCTGCAATTAACAGTAATAGACCTGGACTACTGAATTGTGAATTCAGATATTATCAATAACTGGTGAGGTGAGTTAGTACATAGATAGGTATGTCTGCATAAGTACCACCTAAATCCTGCACACATGGCATGAGTTTAGATAATGAAGGACCAAAAACGGCGACCAGGGGTGAATGAGAGCCTCAAATTTCTTTCGAAATATTTAGCCGTTGTCCCAAAATCAAATCCTAAAAGCAAACGCACGCAAGATCGACTTGTTCATGAGCGAACAGGGGGCTAGGTACCTCCGGTGATGACCACAGAGTACTTCGAAACAATCGAGAACCAACGGAAACAAGCACACGATGGAACGCGAAAAATCAGCACACACTGGACAGGGGCGGACAGTCTGCGGTCTAGGCCCGGACTATCTGCAGTTCCACTCCCGGACTGTCTGCAGTCCAACCCGGACTGTCTAGCGTTCAAACTCCGAAAAACGACTGAGAGAAAATAGTTCTAGTCTCGACGTGCACTGCAGCGGCAGACTGTCCGCACCCTGAGCCTGAGCTGAGGGACGCTTCCTGGACGAGAACGACGGGGACCGAGCAGTCGCGGGTCTGCTCACTGGTGCCCAACCCTGATACCTCGACACATCCAATAGAGCACTCGTGCGCAAGGAACAGAAAGGGGCGAGGAAAAGAATGAATGGGAAACTAACAGAAGGGCCGGAGGAAAACAGGTGCTCGCCTGGAGGATTGATGCACGCTGCTGCCAAAGCAACTTGGCCAGGAGATGCACATGACCAGGATGCTAGCACTGGCAGCTCACAGGTGCCCTCACGGAACCACAGCAAGAACCTGATGAAGAACAGTAAAGAACGAACAGGGAAGGCGGCACCAAGAAATTCAACCAAATCCTACCCAAACCTCCATGATTCATCCCCAGAATTTGCATAGGAGAAATTCGACTTGCTTCAAATCTATCCCCAAGAAATCATCACCTGGGATTAACCCAAACTCCGAGAAAAATTCAGATTGCAGACAAGAACGAGTTTTTCTCCTCAAAAGCGAAAACCAGATCGATCTACGAGCTCGTGCCAAATTGATTTGAATCACTGGAGGGATTAGTTCAGCACATATCCTATCTCGTCATGGATCAACCAAAAACTCCCCAAAACATCTCAATCCAAAAACATGAAGCAAGAAAGGGGAGGGAGAAGGACGACGAACATAGAACGGCAAACACAAAAATACACAGCTCAAAGAGATGAACCCCGGAGGGGAACGTGAGGTAAGGGCCTCACTTTCCAGCAAATCTCATGTTCCAAACTCGAATTACACAGTTGAGTGAATAATCTGTGGACCTCTCTCAAGAACACTAAAGGGAGGGGGAAACCTAGGGCAAGGAGAAAATGAAATGGGCGAGGTAAGGGTGATTGGGCACCCTCGTCCTATTTAACAGGGCTATTACACAATCCCAATTTTACTGTAGATACTTTTGAGTCGAACCACTTAACCCAGGGACGTTATGGTCTAACCCGAGATAGTCTTCATCCGATGGCCACCGCGCCCTTCATGAGATAGTTTCGCCTCGACGCGAACTCCTCGATGCAGCCACGTGTCGTCCATTCCTCCTTGGAACCTCCGCCCGGGTTTTGAGGCCAAACCCGCGAAACCGTCACCTAGTGGTTTTGAGGCTCAAGCCACCAAACCGCTGCGAGTAGCGTACTCCATCCTCGACCGCCCGGGCTCCATGTCTTCCAGAGCCTCGCTCGACTTGCACGTCCGCCTTCTTGACTCGGTCAACACGGTCACTCCTCTATGTACACTTGCGCTTTTCGATGTCCCCAGATGTCAGCCACCGCAGCTGGTCACCCGGCCTCCTGGTCCCTCGGTCCAAGCCTCACGTCCGTCCTTCACTGCTCCCAGTCCATCGGCACGGCACGTCCCTACTTGACATTCACCTTGCCGTCAACCACCGCCTCCGAGCTCCACACCTGCGCACCACAAGCCAAGAGACATGTTGCACAACCCAACTCACGCTATGGTTAGTTCACAAACTCAACCCAAGACGCAAGTCACGTTGACAATTACTCATCACAAATCCGAACCACAAGGGCACATATCTATCAACCATGTGTTCGCAGACAAAAGATTTGACTTTCCGCACAACAACAAGGCTTGAATCGTCTTTCTTCAGAGATATGGTTCAGTTGTCACACACACATTTCCCGCTTGCCAAAATCAGATGCCCTTGAAACGAAATGAATTGACCCTTGCTTCATTCATCGGTCTTCAGTCTTCACTAATGAGGTGAGGCGTGTTGGTCCCTGGCTGCCCTGCACAGGTAAGCAACTAGCTTACCAGCACACACACTCACTCACTATGGCTAGAGATAGAAGAAGAGATTGAGAACAGCGCACACACACTCAGCACAAGCACCAGCGTTGGCCGAAGCCCTGCCTTTTGGTTTGTGGCAACTGAACTGAGTATTCCATTGCCCTTTGGATGGAATATATACAACTCTAACTGTACCTCTACCAAGTACATAGTTGTTGGACAACTAACTACTCCTGAGTACAAGAGTACACCAACTACCTACTCCTAAGGTACATAGTTGTTGGTCAACTGCCTACTCCTGAATACAAGAGTACACCAACTACCTACTCCTAAGGTATAGGGTATACCAATTAATCCTAGCAGTACAAAGCTTACCTCAGCCCACAACCAAGACATGGCTAATATAATAGCTACCAACTAATGTACTAGAGGTGGCCTCTTGCAACACTGCTACAGTACAGGAACTGGTCGGCAGAGCCTATCAATCCCTAACTCCCAACAGGGAGTGGTCGGCCGAGCCGACCAGTCTCCAACCAAGAAGAAATGGGGAGCAGCAAATTATGTCTAACAAGGCGCCCCTATTCTAGAGTCAGGGGACAGTAACCTATATATCATCATCCAGCTTATATTTATGAAGGACTACTGTTAGTAGGATAGCAGAGTAGGACGCACATGCTTAATTAATTTGACAGGACACCCATTTCAAATCACACACGTCATTAAGCCATGACTGATGAGATGTGGCTTGGAGTTGGAGATATATATAATTCAGAGATTAGTAGTATCTCAAAAGCCATGTCTCTCAGGTCAGGTCAGGTCATTCAGTGATGACATACAGTGTGAGGCTTCTGAATGATCGCTCTAGTGCTTTCTGCACAAAACTGGTTTTCAGAATGCCGAATGCGTGGATTCTTGGACGGATGGTGCAGTTGTAGGTATCTGTTAACGTACATCACCTACAAATCCCTGACGACTCCTTTTCCTGAAAGTTAAGACACATCAATTTCCCATGGTGGGTAAGAAAGACAGTGGCAGCAGACACATAAGCACAACTCATTCCACTTTCTCCAAGAACAACTCTGCTTCTCTGCACACTGCTACTATAAGAAAAAAAGGCTCAGATTTATGGATAGTACAAAGACCTTTAGTATAGTTTAATTTAACCTGCTGCGGATTTTTGCTGCCTGCTAGTTTCAGAATAAACAAGGGGCCAGCCGGCTTCACATGATCACTTGCATGCATGCATGATTTGCAGATCGCAATCTGTGTCGGGTGAGAAGAGAAGAAGCTTTGGCTTGGATGTAGACACGTCGTCATGTTCATCTGCTTTGGATTGGCAGCTCCTGGAGTAGCATAGCATTGCCATTTGGCATTTGCCATCCCCTTCCCCTGCTAGGCTACCAGACGAATCTTACGTTCGCTTAAAGCCTACAGAAAGGGCAATCAGTCCATTTCACGCACCCTCGATTGGTGTCTATCTACATGTTGCAGAATGCAGAGCACACTACACATCCAATCCAGGGTATCTATCTATCTACACACTAACTGGCACCAAACTGCGTGCTGCTAAGATTACGAACAATGATTGACTTGCTGCTTTGTTGCTAATATTCAGGTTTTTTTTGAAAGATCCGGTTACCCGGCATTTCATTGATAATAAGAACGGAGTAGCAATACAGCTTGGTTTACATGCGCGAGAAGCACTACCTATAGCAGCCTAAGCTGCGTAGGTAATGAAGAGCTAAAGTGTTGCTAATATTCAGTTACTGTAGAGGAAAGGAACAGCTGAGGACGCAGATGACGTTTCTTGCAGCGCCACCATGTTCTTGTTGCCTTCCTCACCACTCGTCTACTCTAAAAAAAAAACTACTCCCTCTATTTCAAATTATAAATTGCTTTGACTTTTTTAGTATATCTATTTTGTTATGCATATAGATAAATAATATGTCTAGATACATAGCAAAATGAAAGAACCAAAAAAGTCAAAGCGACTTATAATTTGGAACAACTCCGCCTATGTTGTCTCAATATAGCAGGTCCCAAGCCCTGGTAAAGGAGGAGGGTTGTGATAGGCATGGCGAGCCAACGTTAAATCTAGTCATTCTAATGGAGATGAAACCCGAAAGAAAACCGTTGGGGCGTAACCCTCTTAGCGACACGTCATATCGGAACCCGGGTATGGTGTTAAATGGGCAAGGGCCGGGTCGGCACCCCCTTGGTGACGCGTCGTGTCGCGATCTGGGCATGGTGTCAAGTGAGCAAGGATCGGGTCATCACTTCCTTAGTGGTGCGCTACATCGGCGCCCGGGTGTAGTGAAAAATGAGCAAGGGTCTTCACATCTGAGTCGACGGGTGCGAAGGGTAAGAAATCTAGTCAAACCAACTAGGATCCGTTTAAGTAATTGAAATGTAGGGTCGCTTACAGGTAAGTTAAGAGAATAAGTTGATACCGCGACTAGGAGGTGTGTAAATATATTATGCGTTCAAGAGACTAAATGGAAGGGTCATAAGGCAAAGGAGGTGGACAATACATGTTTCAAGCTTTGGTACACAGGGCCAGTCGCGAATAGAAATGGAGTAGGAGTTTTGATTTATAAGAGCCTCAAGAATGGTGTGGTGGGAGTGAGAAGGCAAAGAGATAGGATTATCTTAGTCAAGCTTGTCGTTGGTGATATGGTCTTGAACGTAATTAGTGCGTATGCCCCCCAAGTAGGCCTTGACGAGAGTGCTAAGAGACAGTTCTGGGAAGACTTAGATGGCCTGATTAGAGCTGTACCTAGTAGTGAGAAGCTTTTTATAGGAGATTTCAATGGGCATGTAGGTACTACAAGCGCAGGTTTCGAGACAGTTCATGGATATTTTGGGTATGGTAGTAGGAATCAGGAGGGGGAGGAAGTTCTGGACTTCGCGGTAGCTTTTGACCTGATGATAGCCAACACTTTCTTTAGAAAGAGAGAATCTCATCTAGTGACCTTCAGCAGCGGACAACACTCTAGCCAGATTAACTTTGTCCTCGCAAGAATAAAGGACAAACGAGCATGCTTAGGTTGCAAGGTGATACCAGGGGTGTGTGTTATTTCTCAACATAAGCTTTTGGTGGTAGACTTTCGTTTTCAGGTGCGTGCCCATAGGGATAAACAAGCTAAGATTGAAAGAACAAAGTGGTGGAAACTGAAAGGGGAGACGTCAGAGGTATTCAGGGAAAGGGTTATCAAAGAGAGTTCTTAGAAGGAAGAAGAGGACATAAACAACATCTGGGAGAAGATGGCAACCAACATTTGGAAGGTGGCCTCGGAGGTGTGTGGAGTAACCAAAGGAAGTGGAGGCGAGCCTAAAGATACTTGGTGGTGGAACAAGGAAGTCCAAAGGGCTATTAAGGAGAAGAAAGAATGCTATAGACGCTTGTACCATGACAGGAGTGTGGACAACATAGAGAAGTACTGTGGCAGAACCGCCTAATCCAATGCCTCCCAGGAGTACTTGTCTTCCATTAGACACTAAGCACCCAAAGGAGAACACTAAATTACTCGGTTCCGTCAGGCACACCCCAGGGGAGAACCCGAAAATCCACATTTTTGCCATCAGGATCATAAATGAGAGAATAAAGCTTACATCATTCTGAACCATTTCTTACATCACTTTTAATAGAACATCAGAGTATAATATTTATTAATATAACAGTGAAATGAGATCATATTATTAGAGTTATGAACAATTTAATTGAACAGCGAAATATAAACATGTGATCAGAATTACAGCGGAAATGAATATCTAATCATGACATGATGAAGTATTGATATATAAACTATGACAACAGATTATGAAACTTTCATTTATAAAAACATTTGGTGTGAGTTATAAATAACAACTACGATCGCAGCGTAAAGGAATCCTCGCTGAACCCACCAGGAGAAATCCACACACAAGAGTCAGCTCTAGCATCCACCTGTCACCTGCAACAGGGGGAATAAAACCCTGAGTACTCAATTGTACTCAGCAAGACTTACCTGACAGGAGAAAAGAAAAGACTCTAAGGATATGCAAGGCTATTTGGCTTGTGGGTTTATTGCATTTGCAGGAAGCATTACTAAACGTACGTCCTTATATTCAATTTTTTATTAATAGCCACATTGGTTCATTAACTAACCATTCTATGTAAGCACCTGTGCTACTTTCAAGCAGGCGATAAGCAATCAGATTTCATTTTTCCACCTTCCATCTTTCATCTTCAGTTCTTACTACGGTGCTAGGCCGCAGACGAGTCGTACCGGATTTCCCGGCGATTCGTGAATCAATGCCCCCAGCTGGGTACCCCGGAAACACACGCCCTGCTTGTACCCTAGGCACAAGCAGGACCAACCCATCACTCTCCTGTCCCGGGTGTCCAGGTCTCCGTCTAAACTGGGACTCTAAGCCCCCGCCCCTGAGTCTCGGACTCAGTGCGGTGCAAGGACCTCCTCCACCAAAATAAAACCCTGACAGTCGGTCCGGAAAGAGCCGGATCCACGACAAGAGAGCAACAAGTCTTTCAAGCGCCCATACCCAAGTATGTGCTCGGGATAATAAGTCTGTGACTTGCCTAGAGCCTTATGCAATGACCGGTCCTTAATTGACACAGGCATGGAAAACAGTGTAACCAAGCCATGCCCCGCGTCCACGGCGACACAACCTCTTACACCCACCAATACCCAAACCATATTCCTGCCCGGTCACCATTTATCCTTTCCACCATTTATATTTTTCCAAGTGATAATAATGCAGTAATATATTTCCTATAACTCGCGAGTGACAGACAATCACTCGACTTCTACCAAAATCCTGTAGCGTAGCATTCTACACGATCCTATCATACTAGTAAGACTCATAGGATATATATATGCAAGTGAGTTTCATTCAACTCCTTAAAACTTAATGCACAAATATAATTTAAACTACAGAAAAGTAGGGGTTATACACCGAGGCTTGCCTGGGTAAGATATATATTAACAAGTTAGTATCTGCATCTTCAGATCATCCACCATCAACTGAATAGAAAGCCCACTGCATCATCTCATGGAGAGAATACCATTACACCATATTCGGATTCCCAATCATCCTTCAATTGATTCGTTGATCCATCATCGTACCTATATGATATGCATGTGATGCAATGCAAAGATGTAATTAATCAACTGCAACCGTGACTCGTAAAATACGACGTACGCCTCTCAAGTTAATAGGCTAATTCTAATGACAACCGTACTTAGGCTACATATACACGTTGTCGGATAAGGCGTCATTTCCCAACAATTATTTTAGTTCTATAAACCAAGGTGTTTCTTTATTTTATTCTATCGATTTAATCTTTATTTGAAATAGGGCATCATTATCTTATTTAGCAAACTAATTATTCTAGAGCTACAAAAATTACAGTGAGTACCTAATATTGCTAGGAGCCTACTGTATAAATTTCAGATTCAACAATATTACCAATTGATCACAACAAATCCTACTAGTTTATACTTTTACAATATTAAGTACCTTAAATTAATTATATAACTTCCAAGAATATTATCAAACTATGTGAACCAAATATACTAACAGGTATATCATGATTTTTGGAACTAAACAAAACTAGTTTGGCATTTTTATGATTTTTCTACTATTTATTTTGAATTTCCAAGCATGCAGCCGGTTATTAAAATTGCAAAACACCAAAAAAGAAAGCTAAAACTCCTTGGGCCCGAAACGGCCCAGCTCAGCCTAGCCCAGCGAGCAAGCAGCCCAGGTGGGGCTGTCGCGCAATGCAAGCGGCCCAACGGGGACCGATGGTCCGTAGACGCGCGGCCCAGGCGCGGCACTAGCCGGTAGTGACACCCGACCGGCCCAGGCGCAAGCGGACCAAGGCCGGCCCAGGCGGTGGCGCGCAGAGCAGGCCACGGCCGTGGGGCGCAGGGCGAGTGGCCCAATAGGCCGGCGCGCATGACAGTTTTAAAAGTACATCCCTATGCTTCCATTTATTTTGTACGCCACTGTTCTAGTGAGTCTCAGTCATTACGCCTAGAACCCTAGAAAGATCATCTTCTTACACCGCAGTCCCCCTCGTCTTCTTCCCAAGCAGAGCATGAGCAGATGACGGCAGCTTCGGCCGATTCCTGCCGGAGGGACGGTGACCAGGCGGCACATGAGTAGTAGGGGGGCCGGTCGTGCATGCGGTTGACGATGACATGGCCCGAGGCGATGGCGACGGAGGTGAAACGGCTCCACGGCGGGGGCGTTTCGCCGGCTCCAGGCAGCAGGCGGACCCGACCGAGCTCGGCGTGGCCCCAGCGGGCGCTGCGGGGAGGGCAAACCGAAGGTGGAGCGGCCCAGCGCGGGTCGCGGGAACTCACGCGCGCACGCACATGACGGCCATGGTCGGAGCAGCAGGCCCCAACACGGACCTGAGGAGCGCGGGCGCGCTCGCTCGCGGGAATGAGCCAGCATCGGCGGGGCGCTGGCGTGCGGAACTGGGATGACGGCTCCTGCGTGGCACCAAGGGGCACGCTCGAGGCGGCAGGGAACTGGAAGGTGGGTGTGGCCATGGCGTGCGGAGGAGGCGCATCGGAATGGCAGTGTAGTGGAGCTCGCGCTGGGGAGCGAGTCGAGCAAAGCCACGCGCGGCACTGGTGCGTGGAAGGAGAGTGGCTTGGTGCAGCGGGGAGGTACAACGCTGTGGGCAGTTGGCCCAGCGTGGACCGCAGAACAACGCTGTGGGCAGTTGGCCCAGCGTGGACCGCAGAACTCACGTGCGCGAGGTGGGGAAAAAGAAGGGCACCGGTGCACACGTGGATGAGCAGCGCAGCGGGGCTCGGTCGACGACGGACTGGAGCTAGGGGCGCTTCCACCTCGGCAGCAGAAAAAGAGAGGGAGGGAGGAACAGCGTGAGGTTCGGCCTCCATGAGTTGACTCGACGCGGAATCGACAGCGCAGCACAGGCATCGACACGGCATGGCCAGACGGCGCTCGGCTCGGCTCTGCGCGCGACCCAGCGTACGAGGCAACAGCGGCAGTAGGCCACGGCTTGGAAAATCAATCGGAGACAGAGACAGACAGAGCAGAGAAGGACGGGGAGGATTTGGCCTGGCCCAAGGTGGCCGGCAGAGCGTGTCGGTTGGCACGGACAGCTCCAAAGAGGTGCTCCTACGCGCGGTCAACTACAACAGCGACGTGGCCGGCAACGCGACGACGTCGAGAACAGGCGAGGATGAGACCGCGTAAGGCAGGCAAAGAGACAAGGAAAGGGCCATTGAAAAGCAGGCGCGCGAGATAGAGCGGGGAAAAAGAGAAAGGACCTGGCGCACCGCCGCTCACAAAAAAAAACAAAAAAATAGCGTATGCGATAGCTCATACTAGTACCAAGCCATGGAACAAAATATTAAAGCGTTATGTGTTTATTTTACGCAAAACAAATCGCCACAAACCGCGCTTTAAAATATACCTTCCAAATTTATACCGATGACGCGAAAAGCTGGTTTTTAAATTTTGTTTTAAAATCCGGAAAAATCATTTCAGTAATTTTTCTTAGGCCAGAATCGTGGTGTTAAACGAGATCGTAACACCGGGGTGTTACAAGTACAAGGTGGCAAAGAAGACTGCAAAGCGAACTGTAAGTATGGTAAAGGGTAGAGCGTACGAGGATCTTTACCAACATTTGAGTACGAAGGAAGGTATGAAGGACATTTATAGGATGCCTAGGGTTCGTGAGAGAAAGACAAGGGACTTCAACCAAGTTAAGTGCATTAAGGATGAAAGAGAGCATCTCTTGGTGAAGGAGGATGAGATCCGACAGCGATGGCAAGAGTATTTTGACAAATTGTTTAATGGTGAGAATATGGACACAACCTTTCAGTTGGATGACTCTTTTGATGACACCAATAGGCGCTTTGTGCGGAGAATTCAAGAATCTGAGGTCAGAGCGGCGTTGAAAAGGATGAAAGGAGGTAAGGCAATGGGACTGGATGGTATCCCAATCGAGGTGTGGAGATGCCTCAGGGACATAGCTATAGTATGGCTAACCAAGTTGTTCAACTATATTTTTCGATCAAACAAGATGCCTGATGAGTGGAGGAGAAGTATATTGATACCGATCTACAAGAATAAAGGGGATATTCAAAGTTGTACTAGTTACCGGGGAATTAAGTTGATGAGCTATACTATGAAGCTATGAGAGAGAGTTACCGAGCATCGCTTCAGAGCAATAACGCGGGTCTCTATGAACCAATTTGGTTTCATACCCAGAAGGTCAACCATGGAAGCCATTTTCTTAATAAGACAAGTTATGGAGCGGTATAGGGAGAAGAAGAAGGACCTACACATGGTTTTTATTGACTTGGAGAAGGCTTATGATAAAATACCAAGGAATGTTATGTGGTGGGCTTTGGACAAACATAAAGTCCCAACGAAAAACGTCGGGCTCATTAAGGACAGGTACAATAATGTTGTGACTAGTGTTTGAACAAGTGATGGAGACACGGATGACTTCCCGATTAGGATAGGACTACATCAAGGGTCAGCTTTGAGCCCTTATCTGTTTGCCTTAGTGATGGATGAGGTCACAAGGGACATACAAGGGGACATCCCTTGGTGTATGCTTTTCGCGGACGATGTAGTGCTAGTTGATGAAAGCCGGACAGGAGTGAATCAGAAACTGGAGTTATGGCAGGAGACTTTGGAGTCCAAAGGTTTTAGACTCGGTAGAACTAAAACCGAGTATATGAGATGTGACTTCGGCACTACTACTAGGGAGGAGGAAGATATTAGTTTGGAAGGTCAAGTAGTGTCTAGGAAGGATACCTTTCAATATTTAGGATCAATGCTACAGAGAGACGGGGATATTGATGAAGATGTTAGCCATAGAATCAAACCAGGGTGGATGAAGTGGCGCCAAGCATCTGATGTCCTATGTGACAAAAGGGTACCACAGAAGCTAAAATGCAAGTTTTATAGGACGGCGATTAGACCTGCTATGTTGTATGTTGTAGAATGTTGGCATACGAAAAGACGACATGTTCAACAGATAAGTGTCGCGGAAATACGTATGTTGCGTTGGATTTGCGGTCATACAAGAAGGGATCGAGTTCGGAATGATGATATACGTGATAGATTAGGGGTAGCACAAATTGAAGAAAAGCTTATCCAACACCGGTTGAGATGGTTTGGACATGTCAAACGGAGACCTCCAGAGGCACCGATGCGTAGTGGAATCCAAAGCTAGGATAGTAACGTGAAGAGAGGCAGAAGAAGATCGAAGTTGACTTAGGTAGAGGCAATAAAAGGAGACTTGAAAGGATGGAATATATCCAAAGACTTAGCCTTAAATAGGAGTGCTTGGAAAATAGCTATTCATGTGCCTGAACCTTGATTGCTTCTGCTGGGTTTCAACTTTAGCCTACCCTAACTTGTTTGTGACTTAAAGGCTTTGTTGTTGTTGTTATTATTATTGTTGATTTATAATTTGGAACGGAGGAAGTAGCATATAGTAGTAGTATGCATCATTGTGTCATTGACACGGTGTTCTGGTGTGTTCCTAGTCTTCACACACTGGACTGAAATACTACTGGCTCAGCGTGACTGATAGAGTGAAGTCATTACTCAGCTTTTAAAAATGGAAAAGGTTGTTACAAGTGCCTAATTCCAGATAAGCATTCTGAAGTGACGGCAAAAGGTGGTTAACAACCGCCAAAATGACAGCTGCAGCCTGGATCTGTCCATTTATGCTTGCGCTTCTGAAAATTCCAAGCAGGACTTGACAGTTTCTGACTTGTGGATCATTGTGAATATAGCCCCAACCACTACCATCAGGAAGACGGGCACTGATGTTACCTTGTAATGTGCACTGCTAGTTGATTAGTCCACTATGCAATCACATTTCCATGGAAATAGCTTGTACCACCCTATTGGGTGAGGTTAAAGAATACTGCATGTGTCTGATATTGGTCAAGGAATCTTTTCTCTGAATCCTCCAAATAAACTTTGACTGTGCACAGCAATGTAATCAGAGAAGAATACATGGGAACAAACAAAGATGGCAGGCTTCTGGCGTGTGCACTCTGGTCACAAAACTCAAAGAGAGCTTATTTGTTTATTGAGGTTTATTCATTTATTTTTTTTGAGCTCTCTGCACTGGCGAAACTTAAAGAGTTGGAAGGGAATAATACTAAGGTAAATTCTAAAGTGGATAAAGGACACAAGCGTGGAGGTGCAACTGCACTGCACATGAAGGCATCATCGACAGCAATGGGAATATGGAGCCTTTTTCCTGAAGCTTTTTTCCCGGCAAGAACTTTTCTGAATGCTTTCACTGCAGAAATTAATAAAAAAAGGCTCTATGCTTTGGAACTTCAGGAGGAAAGGCAAGCCTGAAAAAATGCCTGCTACCATCACATAAAGGGTTCAACAATGGTCTGAAAAGATGGCATTGCTTATTTCTTGACACATGTTCGCCCTCTTTGTTCTAGAGGCGGTCTGAACAAAGGTGTGCCCAAAGGGACTTGAGAAGAAGACTTGGAAAAAATTTGCACTCTGAACAAACTCAAGTCTAAAAGGTTTTTGGCTTCAGATATGCGAAGCTACCGGAATTGTAAGCAACGACTGAATCAGCAAAGTTGATACGAATTGCAAGGGAAATGTATTAGGACATGTACGTCTGACAAATTGATTATCAGAAAGTGTAAAGTTGCACTTTCAGACAAGTCAGTGTGGGCTTTCAGACATCATAATCCACTAGTCATCCTCATATCATGTGCACGAACAGCTGTATACATCCTTCCATACATTTCTACAAGTACAATCAAACACCAAGGAAAAAGATATACCAAACAAGCTCCACTGAAGCACTACATCAAATTGGCTTCAAACATTTGTACCAAAAAAAATGAACACCTCACAAGGTCGCAAATTGGCATGTAGGATAGTAGTACTTACTGACAAATATGAAGAGAAACATATTGATCTGAACTGAAATTGTCAATTCCTCATCGGTTTGATGTTATATACATCCAATCACTGGTTCAAATTTGGCGTGGTCACAAGACCATAGACCAAACAAAAAGAAAAGAAAAAAAAAGTTTTACTACATCACAAGAGCTACTACAATAGCAGAACACTGAAGAATGCACAGGGAGGGAGTATGAAGAAAGTCGTTAATCCATCAAAACCTCATGTCCATCTGAACAGCTCTGCTCATCAGTCGCGCGCTCACTGATGGCCGCCGCTGGCGGCGGCCGCGGCGTTGGGTGGCGAAGGCGACGACGACGGCATGGGGATGACGCGGTTGTTCTTGGCCACCACGATGGTGATGTACCCGCCATCCTCGTCAGCAGCGGCCGCCGGCGACCTCCGCGCTCTCATGGCCTCCTCCTCGGCGAGCGCGCGGCGGTAGAGCTTCTCCTCGGCGTCCCTGAGGAACTGGAACTTGGGCGGCGGCGACACCGCCGGGGCAGCGCTCAGGCCCGGGCTGGCCGCGGGGGACTTGAACAGCGGGTTGTAGGAGTTGTCCATTGCGGCCGTGGGCACGGGCGACGGCGAGGCCCTGGGCGTGAGGAACGGCGGCGTCTCGGCGCAATGCAGCAGCTCGCCGAGGCTGCGGCTCCGGCCGCACCGCCCTCCGTCCTCGGACTCCAGGTCTTCCCGGGTCTCCTCCTTGATGGTGAACAGCAGGCGCGTGGGCCCTACGATGCTTCCCAGCCGCATCAGCTGCGCCTCCACCGTCTCGTCGTCGTCGTCGCCGCCGCTGCCGTCGACGGCCACCGCCACGGCGGAGGCCGGCTTGGGGACGGCGTAGGTAGACGCGAGCGCCGCCGGCGGCTTCTTGAAGCAGAAGAGCTGGAACAGCTCGCGCGAGGAGGAGGACGGGGACGACGCCGCGTCGGAGATGGCCGCGGCGCGCCGCCGCTGCCGGCGCTTGTGCACGAAGATGTAGTAGAGCTCGGTGGTGAGCGCCAGCAGGAGTAGCGACGACACCACGGCCAGCCCGACGCCGACGCTGCTCAAAGCTCTCATTTCTCCTCTCCTTGCTTTATCTTATCCAGTGGCGTCTCCTCCGTTTGGCAGAAAGAAAACTAAAAGCTAGCTTGGATCCACCATTAGAGACAGAGGAAGGGAGGAATGCGGAGGTGAACGGAAGAGCAAGAAAGCAGAGCAGCAAGAACTGAAAGCTCTGCGGCCTCGAAAGATTGACAGGGAGTTGCAGCCAGCAGGGAATGGAGCTGAATCTACAGGGCGCTGGATTTTGCCACCTATGCCTGGCTGTCAGAAGGAAGAACCGTTAGAAACTGAAACAACCACCAGTCAGAACAGACTGCTAAGAAGAGCTGCAGCAGTGGGATGAAGCAATGAAAGAGCTGAGGCTGAGCAGGAAGAAGAAGGAGAGCACAGCACGGACAGTTGACCCAAGCAGCCAAGCCTGCAGCTGCAGCGTCAGGGGAGGAGTGGAGGAGGAAGACAGAGGACCAAGAAGGCAAACCAGAGCAGGGATGGAGGGAGGGACAGAGTGCACCGAAACAGATGTAGCAGTGACTGACTCGTATGGTGAATTGGAGGTGATAAGGCGACGGCTCTGCGTCCAACGGAGAAGAGAGAGAGAAGCAGAGAGGTAGTAGGGGACGCGGCTTCACATCACATGGGGGAGGTGGTGCTGAGTGAGACCCGAGAGAGAGAGATGAGTGTGAGTGCTGTTTGCTTATGCAAAAGCCGAGGTATCGTTTAGTTGTACTTCATTTTGCAAAAATTTTTAAGATTTCTCGTCACATCGAATCTTTGGACGCATGCATGAAGCATTAAATATAAATAAAAAATAAAACTAATTACACAGTTTAGACGAAATTCACGAGACGAATCTTTTAAGCCTAATTAGACTATGATTGGACACTACCATTTCGTCAAAAAATTTGCAAACTAAACAAGCCCCGCAAAAATTGTGTCTGAGACTGAGAGAGAGGA
This sequence comes from Miscanthus floridulus, assembly GCF_019320115.1. Classification (NCBI taxonomy): domain Eukaryota; kingdom Viridiplantae; phylum Streptophyta; class Magnoliopsida; order Poales; family Poaceae; genus Miscanthus; species Miscanthus floridulus. Next base: position 133,824,191 of record NC_089589.1, read on the forward strand.
GAGAGAGAGGAGGAGGAGGAGGAGGAAACAGTTGAATAAAAAAAAAACAAATGGATGTGTCTGGATTTGGAGCAGTCTTGATTAGATTGCGGACGCTGATGCTGATGGCCACGATGATTAGCATTAGCTTAGGTGACCTATTCAGAGCTCATGGATCCATCCGAGCTAAGTTTATATATTCTAGAACACCCAACTCGATTCTCTGAATATTTTTTGGGCCATGTTGGTGACCTTGCCTGCCTGAATTTTTCATCGTTGCAACTGGGAGGTCCAAGATTCTCTCACCAGTCACCAGCCAAAGGATCTGACGACGCCAAATAAACTGACCGATGAAATTCCACTGGTTTTCATCTGCAGGTTGCAAAGACCGTGCCTTGCCGTTACAAATGGTGCTCCATCTAGCTTTTGAAAGGGGTTTAGTGCTTTAATCACATCGAGACAAGGGCTGTGCATGCATTTTCTGATGAAATTCCACTGGTTTTTCATATGCAGGTTGCAAAAAGGCTGTCACAGACTTACAGTCACCCTGAAAGGCTGAAACTGAAACTGCATTGCAGCACGTCTCAGTTCAGTGCACTAATGATGGTCCACGAAGGGGTTTAGAGCTTTAATCACCTCAAGACAAGGGCTATGATTTTCACACTTTAAAAACACATGCAACACTAGACATAATCCATTGCACTAACATGCATATACTAGTACCAGACTACTACTAATAGTAGACTCAATCCATTGCATGCACTGGCCGACCCCTTAATTAAAGTAAGCAATCTTCCACAAGATTCATTGCCATTTCAAAATTTCAGGAAGTGGGTTTGATTTGTAGGTGAGGAGGGGCACTGGACACGGCATCTCCTTATCTGGTCCCAAACTCCCATTTGGGAGCACCTAGCTAGCTTCACACGCTGAAAATTGAAATGCTTGCGCAACCAAACAAATGGTTCAGCTCATTCTTCAGCAGCTTCTCACCAACCGTGTAAATGCGGATGTGTACAGGCGCGCATACGGACAGAAGAGTATGTACTGTGTAGTAGGACTGTACAGCACTGTGGTCCTTGTCAATTTTCAGTATGCCAACCTTCAGTGTTAAAAGGTGCAAGTTTGTAGATATGCATGAGTTCTGTAATCCAGCCTAGCTCTGTACATAATGTTTTCTTATTAGCAAGTAGTAAGTAGCATGGTTCTAAGATTTACTTGGAGCTAGAGAGATCAGCTTATTACTAATTAAAGTGTATGTACCACTCACTCACTCAACATGTGCTCAATTAGCCGTTGCGCCATCACAAGATTGGTTGACTGTTGCTTTTCTTTCATTCTTTTTACTTTAAAAAAGAGGAAATATCATCCATGATGAGGAATCAGCTGGGTGTTGAATTGAAAAATGTATGATCATCAGTATGGATATATATGTATATATATCTTGAATTCCTGGAGTGAGATGGTGGTGTCAGATATAAAGCTTTTCAGAGGCTAGCTGAATGACGATGACCAAGCGGATATGGAATACTCATTTTATATGTCACCAGAGGGGAGGGATGGACAGGCTGACATACAGTGATGCAACAGAGCACGAGGGTACACAAACAGGCCATGAGAAGAGCAAGGCTAGGCCGGCTGCAAGAAGCTCTAGGTCACCCGAGCTGCCGGGCAGCGGTGGCGGACCCCACCCACTATCGGAAACGTCTAAGTTGCCGAGTGTCAGGTGCTTTGCCGAGTGTTCTTTTTCGGGCACTCGGCAAAGACGCCTTTGCCGAGTGTTTTTTTTACACTCGGCAAAGAGGTTATTTGCCGAGTGTTTTTTTTAACACTCGGCAAAGAAGCTCTTTGCCGAGTGTTTTTTTGCCGAGTGTTATTTTTTTTACACTCGGCAAAAAAAATTTCAAAGCACATTTTGAAGCAGTAAATTAATTCAAATGAAAAAGTTTTCAACTACAAAGTTGTATAACTCATCAAGATGTACAATGTTTGTTTTGGTCTTTTCTTCATACGACAAAGTGAAAATAAATTTGTTCACAAATCTAACATATCTCTCTTGTAGTTTATGAAACTACAAGAGATATATATAAGATTTGTGAACAATGTTAGAACGACCATGTTGGATGAACAGATGATCAAACAACCAAAATAAACTTTGTAGATCTCGAAAAGTTATGAAACATTGTAGTTGACAACTTTTTGATTTGAAAACATCTTGTCATGCAAAACTGTGTTTGAATTTCAAAATTTTCAAATTCAAATTTTGTAAACGACCTCGGATGGAAAAACTTCCTAAACTAAAAGTGTAGATCTCGAAAAGTTATGAAACTTTGTAGTTTACAACTTTTTGATTTGAAAACGTCTTGTCATGCAAAACTGTGTTTGAATTTCAAAATTTTAAAATTCAAATTTTGTAAACGACCTCGGATGGAAAAACTTCCTAAACTAAAAGTGTAGATCTCGAAAAGTTATGAAACTTTGTAGTTTACAACTTTTTGATTTGAAAACATCTTGTCATGCAAAACTGTGTTTGAATTTCAAAATTTTCAAATTCAAATTTTGTAAACGACCTCGGATGGAAAAACTTCCTAAACTAAAAGTGTAGATCTCGAAAAGTTATGAAACTTTGTAGTTTATAACTTTTTGATTTGAAAACATCTTGTCATGCAAAACTGTGTTTGAATTTCAAAATTTTAAAATTCAAATTTTGTAAACGACCTCGGATGGAAAAACTTCCTAAACTAAAAGTGTAGATCTTGAAAAGTTATGAAACTTTGTAGTTTACAACTTTTTTATTTGAATTCGTTTAGGACCTTAAATATGCAATTTACACTCGGTTTAGTATAATATATTGGGAACTAAAACGGAATCTAGACACAAGTGAGAGTGTGGTGTAGTGGTAGAGGAGGTACGTGCACAGCGGGAGGTCTCAGGTTCGAATCGTGTCGGCTGCGTAGCCATGAAATTCACGCGAAAAATGTCGTAGATGGGTGGGCGCTGGCCGGTGGGGGCCTCCATCGATAAAAAAAATCTATTTTTTTTGGGTAAAAATTCCTATTTTTTTCGGGGTTTTTTTCGGTTTGAACTTTGCCGAGTATCGGGCACTCGGCAAAGGCTTTGCCGAGTGCCCGATAAAAGACACTCGGCAAAGTTGGCTTTACCGTCACTTTTTTTGGCGAGTGCTGTTCGCCGAGTGTTACACTCGGCAGTTTTATGCCTTTTGCCGAGTGTTTCGGGCACTCGGCAAACTCAAGGAGTCCGGTAGTGACCGATCTTTAATGCTTCGCTGCGACGTGGAAGAACTGGAGTGGGGGAGCGGCAGCCACAGTGCATTTCGCCCGCTTTTTGCCGGCGTCTCGCGAGTCGCCCGCTTTCTTCTCTCTCCTGCTTTCTCTCTCTTCCACGTCGGATTTCGCCACCTCTTCGCCGCTTATAATACTTGCTCTAAAACTGAAAAGCTGGCCTGGCCTTTTAATCTACAGGCCCATCATTGACAATGAACCTACATAAGTGCATTAGTGCATATGCACATCAATGATCTTTTTTCATTTCATTTCCACTGGGCACCTGAGCAGCCCTTTTCATTCCAACACTAGGATTGCTAGCAGTAGTAAAGCATGAGATGGCACAATGTGGAGCTGCACATGCATGCATGGTTGGACATTAAAACGGGAGACAGCTGAATCAGATGATTAATTAAGGGGACTGGATTATGCATGATATACTACTACAGTGATAGAGCAGATTCACTCGTGGGTTAGCTTCCAATTATGTTCTCTGCAAGGGCAAGGCAGTGCAGCATGTACCTATGAGATGTGGAGACCGGTTCCAGATTTCCAGGCCATCTGCAGACAGATGAACAGATGCAGTTAGGTGACCCGTCAGCAATAATGTTGGTATCTCAAGATATGAAAGTGTTTGTTGTTAACTGCTTAAGACGATGGACATGCCGAATTCCAGACAGGTGGGCCCCACATTGTGAGCGTGAGTGGGCGGACCAGGCATACATACATGCAGCTGAAATCATGCATGCGCTTGGGGGGCAGAACGGCCACATGGCATGCTTACTGGGTTGTGGGCTGGGTATGAGGTTAGTAATAATAAATACTATCACACTTGTGATGGGCCATGTAGCTGGTGATGGGCCGGATCTGGTAACTCAGAAATTTCAGTGATGAGCATCCAGATAGAAGGAGAAGGCCCAACACACTGGTGCAACACAATAATCTTGGCCATTCTTCTAACAGAGGAATCATTGCTGTTGTCCAGACTTGAATCATGGTGCAACTTCTGAAAGATTGGCTAAAGGCAGCTCTGCTCTGGGGTTATTGGTGGGCCTTTAGCACTAAAGAACTCCCTTGTTCCAGGGCTGAGTGACATAGAGAATTGAGGATGGTCAGGGTGCTAGAGCATTGCCTCTTGAACCAAATTGTTTGCCGACTCCTCTACTTGCTGAAGTTCTGCTTGCGGTACTGGTATGCACTGCTGCTCTGGCCAAGCTTGCCAGACACCATTTAGATTAGCTGTTGCTGCCGCATCAGGCAAATGAATTGGTTCCCAACACCCATCCATATTAGCCTGTTGCATTTCATCCAGATCCTGCAAGTTATCAAAAACTGGCTGCGGCTGATGTAGCTGATCTTGCTGACCTGAGAGAGGGTGAGGATTTCCATCAACAGGAATTCGGTCTTCATCACCTGCCTGTGCATCATTAAACTCTGAATTGAACACAAATACCGGTACACTCCAGCAGTTACCAGCACCTCCAAACAGAGAACCTTGATAAACAATAATGCTTCTTGGAATTTTGCTCATATGAATGACTGAGCAAACGAACCAAAACTATAGATTTAAACTGATTGTTGTTGGCTCAGGTGACAACCGAACAAAATGAGCTTATAGCCTGTGTAATGAACTCTTTGGTCTGGAATGCAGAGGAGAAGCTAGACACATAATCCAACAAGTTATCCTGAACGGGCAGACACGTAGATTAATTCCACGATCATGTTCCTCCACAACAATTTCAACACCATTCAGAAGCAAATGTGGACTCAGATTCAACTCTGAGTTATCACGATCATCTCGAGTGAAAGGACGCAAAGACTTGGGCCTCCAAAAAATCTTGGGCTTTGTTTAGTAAGACACCAACCGGCCTTGTGTCCATAATTGAGAAGGATTTGCAGCGACCTTTTCGGCCACAGTTGGAAAAGGAGTGGCCCAAACCCAGACACTTCCCACAACGATGGAGCTCCAAATTACCGCCCAAAATTTGGACTTGATCCACGCTTGTAGGCAAAATAGAACGAATCAGAATTTGACCGTCGATTTCTACCAGTGAAACTAAGAGGTTGATCTTGCAAACTCTGCAAATTCTATTTATGCACCTGAAAATTGAATTGACCAAAAGACAGATAAAAAAGGGACTGGTCTGCTTCAATGTCGAGTGAAATCTCTTGGGTGACGAAACTGGATTTGGAGTAAAACAGACTTTTTTCCCCAACGGGGGGGGGGGGGGGGGGGGGGGGGGGGTTTGCTGCTCCCCACCTGAATATATATTGATATAACCCCAAAACGGCTCGTTTTATGATTTACATCGTTTAGTAGGAAAAAAACAACAACAAAACCCCTCAGCACCAGGTCAAAGAGTGACGAAAACCTCAAATCTACTGGTGAAATGCAAAGACTACCACAAAAAGGTAAAAGAGTTCTTCGACGATGCCTCCAACGAGGTGAATGACGTCGAAATGTAATCACCATCAGCCTAGCAGGAGCTTGGCAAGGTTTTCACCGGAGCCTTATGCCGAAGGTAGCTGCATCGCAACCGAGGGGGGATCCGGTTGCCGCCACACCGCGCGGAGCCATTCTCAGAGTTGCGCGCGTCGATGGGGGGCGCACACTGGCAAGCTTCCGCGCCTGGATGTAGGGCGGGTGTGCCAGCCATCGCCACACCGCGTGCAGCCGTTCCCGGACTCGCCCGCGATGGTGGGAGGCGCGCACTAGCAAGCACATGCGCTTGGACAAAGAGAAGGGGGGTGCCGGCCGCCGCCACACCATGCAGAGCCGCTCCCAGACTCGCCTGTGATGGTGTGAGGCGCACACCGGCAAGCGTCCACACCTGGACAGAGGGGGGGTGCCGGCCGCCGCCGCACCACGCGGTGCCGCCCCCGGACTCGCCCGTGATGGTGGGAGGTGCGCACCGGCAAGCGTTCACGCCTGGACGGAGGAGGGAGGGTGCCGGCCGCCTGAAAGGTCCTTGTGTGGTTTTAGTAATTGAGTGACAACCTAGGTGGACTAATTGTGTTTATGTGATATACACAGGTGATTAGTCCACAGGTACATGTGTATGAGCAACGTATGCCATGAAGGTGAAAATGGCTTGGAGATGTTGCAAAGCTCACACATATGATGATGAAGGAGCTCATTGCAAATGAGACATGACATTGAGTCATGTGATCAAGGTGGAGAAGATCAAGACATGACTTGGCTTGATGGACCGGTTGCAAGCGTGAAGGGCAAGTCGAAGGCTTTGGAGCGATGGACCGCGTTGCGGTGAAGCTTAAGCAAGACTTGGCGCCGATGGACGAAGGCAATGGTAAAAAGCAAGTGAAGTCAAGATCAATGAACCAATATGATCACATGATGATATGAAGTGGATCATATCATTGTTGATCAC